>NC_048218.1:31557929-31712116 GCF_002007445.2 Ailuropoda melanoleuca
TTTTCCTCTGATTTTGTTGGGAAAAATATATGGTCCTGTCTTTAATGTATATTTTCAATAACTATAATTTACTGAGAACTTTAAAAATTAAGGATTATTGGTGCTTCATTTATTGAACATTTTGAAAGCTATCAAATAATTTTGAACAAAATGCAACAAAATTTAGAGAACAGTTACAAAAATATCAAAATCATTTTTGAACACTTAGTTTGAATTATATTAATTTTTAAAGTTTTAAACATTTAAAAAATCTGATTAATGGTGGGCATCCAAGAAAATATCTTAATTCAAAAAAGCATTTCTGTAAATCATTTAGAGTTTGATTCTTTTAAATACATCTCTATACATGCATGTATATGAAGATACAAATCTTAATTTTTATAAATTCTGTCAGCTGCTTATCTTGGGTTAGCTGAATATCCCAGCATGTTCAGATGCAATTATGAATAATGTATGTACCGCAACAAGTCTAAATACATTTCTGTGCCATAATTTTCTAAATTTAGTAAGAACATTGTGCTTTATAACAATGCTGTGCTCCATCCAAATTCATAGTCACATTAACAGGACAAAAACAAATAATTTTTTCCTCAATGTTGAACTTTCAACTTAGTTGATAAAACATTCATAGGAATATCTGATGTTTCACCTTCAACAGACTGAGCTTCCAAATCTAAATATTGATTTCATGAATTGAATTTAAAAAAAAGTCTATTAGTGAAATTCCTGTAACCAATTTTCTATTTGAAGCACATCATACAAAACTGCCACAAAATAACAAAGTTATTAAACTGAAAAAGTCACAATCCCCACTTCACTTTATATATGTGCTAAATTTGGAGAAAAATTTAGAAATGGGTCACATTAGTTTAGAAAAATAGTCATTTTTTTTTCAAAAGAAAAAGTCATGTTTTACAGAATAATATGTAAATACAGTTCTATAGATGCATGTGTCATATTTTGGTCTTCAGGCAAACATCTTCCTAAATAGTTACTAACTTTTGAAGAAGAACTTGAGCAGTACTTAAGCATTTCTTTAGCAAATTTGCCTCATGTAGTTTGCGTGTGATTTTAGATGTCAACAGGGATCTATCTAATCGTCAAGGGTCAATGTCAACAGTTTGTGCAAATTACATGTTTAATTTCACCATTTTGGGAAAAGGAAATGTAGTTCTTGATTTTTTGTTAAGTATTAACTTTATTGGTAGACTATGCTCATTGCTTCTAAAGACTTTATGGAAAAACTAAAAAGTGTCATCAAAGAATAGAATTAATAAATAATTATAGAATCAATCCATAAAACAAAGGACCAAGCTATCATAATAAAGGAGATCATACTATTTTCTGTATGTTGTAAGGCAGAACTGTTTGGGCTCTTTTTCGCCAATATATTTCACATAGATCTAACTTATAGTTTCTCATAGATAAGAGGCCTGATGGGCCACATAGCTGGCTAGCACACCAAACGCCCTACTGGAGTTGCAGTATTGAATATTCCTCTCACTAGTACCCAAGATTCACAAGGGTTTGTCATCCCAGGTACTGGTGTCTGAGTGCACTTCATTGTGTCATTGAGCTGACCACATAGGGGAAGTCTACCAAACGTATTTGATTTACTATAAAAAATAATTACTAAACTGCACCATTAAAAGTACAAAATCTCAGCAAGTGCTATACCGTGAGACATCGAGACAACAGGAATAAATCAGTACAATCCGAGGCAGACCAAGATATATGCCACTCTGATCATATGAACCTGTCATCTACTTTCTCTTGACAGCCATATTGTTATTTTCACATTGTCACAGTTCATAGCAAGAGTACTTGTTTAGGTGAAATTAAATCTTCATTGATTTGATCTTACGCTGATTTTTAACCTCAAAATCAACAATCAATATTTAAAATATGTTGACTGTAAAAATACTATTGAATGCAAAGCCATAACAATGTTTGAGTCTATTCACCAAATATGTGACAGTTGAAGTAGAAATTTAACTAAGAAAACCAAAGGCAGAGAGTCAGGATGGTGAGTTATAAGGCAAAGAGATGCATTTTCAGTTATTTATTTACTTAGTACATATTTATTAAATGCACTACTTATGCCCTTTAACTAAACCCATGCAACTTGTTAGATCCTCTTCCTCTCAAGTTTGTTATTATTGTTTTTTGTTGTTGTTCAGTTACTTTTCTGGACCAATTCTATAAAGGTCTGTATTTTTTGTTCTACGAGGCCACTGAAGTACCTGCACAGTGATTTCAGCCATCTAATGACTAGATTGAGGTTTCCTGAAGTGCCTTGAGGTGTTAAGTTTCTGTCTTTTTTGGGGGGTTGTGTTGTTTTGGTGCATTTTCCTTTCTTGCTTAAAATATATATGTAGGAGTACCTGGGTGGCTCAGTCAGTTGAGTGACCAACTCTTGTTTTTGGCTCAAGTCATGATCTCAGGATTATAAGAACAACCCTTTCCCCCACTCACACACTAAATAAATAAAAAAGCAAATAAAATCTTTAAAAATATATATGTGTATATACATATACTACACTGAAATTGTGAAAATATAATTTTATATAATCTTATAAAATATTATAATTTTGCAATTAAATTATGGTATGTAATATACTTGGAAATAATTTTCTCAGTTTGAGGTAAATACAATACATTTAATTTCCATATGGATCCATTCTTTTCCAGCACCATATATTTAGAAATATTTATTTTACCCACTTAGATGTAGTGCTATCTCTGTCCTATACCAAATCTCAGTATATGCAAACATACCAGCATTGTGATGTTGTGTTTGCTTACTTATCTATTGATGCAACAATGGTACACTGTTTTAATAGATATTTATATTTGTTTAATAGTCCATATTTGTTCAGACTGAGGAAAGTAGAGAACAAAAACTTCAAAGAGTTTAGAACAAGGAAGACCACATTTTCATGGAAGAAGTTGGAAACATATTGAAGATGGGACAAGGTTAAGGACAATGCGCTATGTAGAGGAAGAAAAATATTCCCTTCTTCTCCTCTAGGTTCTTTGGATGCTCTAATAATTAAACTGACATAAAGCAGATTAATAGGAGATAAACAATTTTTATTTTGTATGTATGGGAGCCCCAAAGGCTCAAAGTGACTAAAGCAGGAAGCTTTTTTGCCATTTAGACTAAGAAACAAGTTTGTAGAGAGTTCACAGGACAAAGAAGTTTGGGCTTGAGCTAGTAAATTAGTGAAGAAGATTTGTTTATACAGCACTCTTGGCCCAAATTTCCTATCTCTGGCAATAATGATGGCTTCTATCCTCTTGGTATAGGGAAGATATTTTCATGGGAGATTGATTTCCTGCTTTCAGGAGGACAGATGGGGCTCAGAGTATCCTTCTTACACTAAGCTGTTTCTCAAGTAACCTTAATTCAAAATAAACAATATGCCAAAGTAGTATATTTTGGGGTGGCGTACTCTACTCCTTCTCAACTACTATAGTAAATTAAAGACGCTATCATATATAACTTAATTTCATCGCACCATCTGATGATTTTGTCAAATGAGATAATCTAAGTGTCCTATTGTCTTCATTGGTCTCATTCCTCAAATAGTTAAAGAATAATTATTATTAGCAGCAATAATTTCCATAATTACATTATAAAAAGGTTTGTCTTATTCACTGTTATGAAGTAAATAATAATATATTCAGAATCACATAATTATACAGAATTGATACTCAGTAACACTCTGTTCGATGAATGAAATGAGTGTTGAAATTTTAGTTCATGAATTTGGAAAATAACAACATTTTGCTACACTCTTAGTTTAGTGTTAAAGTGAATGCAATCTCACATATTTTTCACTCAAGATTTTTTCAAAGTTTTCGTAATTATGACTTTAAAATTTTTCTTAACATTTTACTTAATATTGAAATGTCATTTACAAACCTGGAAGCAATTTTTTGATGCATTCACTATTAGACATATTTGTCATTGCCTTTGTTTAGTCTCTTCAAAGATTGTCTGAAAAACGACTTTACTTAATAAAAGCAGAAAGTAACTTGTTAAATGCAGATGAAACAAATACTGATATGAGACAGGTCATCTTTGTTGTATAGAAATATTGATCATCAATTAAAGAGTATTGACTAGTGCAAAATAAGCAGAATATTTAAAGTGCCTTTGTTTGACAATGATATCAAAAATCTATTTACTCAAATATGATTAACAATTATCAATGGATAATATGTAAATCAACCCAAATAATGGTTTGTGCTTTAAGTTCTGACTTATGCAAGCTTATTTTCTGTAATTGCATTTGTTTTAAACAAGTCATGCAAATGCTAGAGGCAATGTATATAAAATGGTAGAAAATCAATATGTCTTGTGATGTTAAAAAATAGTGAGTGCATTAGAGGTAAGCAGGAATATAGCATTAACAATGTAGAAACTCTTTTTAAAAAAGATTTATTATTTATTTATTTATTTTAGAGAAAGAGAGCAAGCAAGCACAAGCAGGGGGAAGGGCAGATGGAGAGAGAGAATCTCAAGCAGACTCCGTGCTGATCCTGGAGCCTCATGCGGGGCTTGATCTCATGACCCCTGATATCTCAACCTGTGCCAAAACCAAGAATAGGATGCTTAACCGACTGAGCCACCCAGGTGTCCCAACAATGTAGAAACTTTTAACTTGATTACTGAAGTAAATTTTAAAGCATTTTCAAATTTTCAGAGGAGTGCCTCAAGCGGAACAGTGAAGAGTGCAGGCTTCAAAATCAATCTGCATTTGAATTAAGCTGTACGATTTATTAACTACATGCCCTGGCCCAGTTATTTAAATACTCTCTGCCTCATATTCTAATTTATAAAATTGGCATAAGAACAGTTCTTATTGTAAAGAATTGTACTGAATAAAATTTTGCTAGTTTTAGTAGTAGTATACTTACAATGTAAGTTTCAATAACCCAGGCACAACTTTATCTATTTATGATAGATTCAGGTAAGTAAAAACAATTATCACAGTTAAAACCAAAGAACATTCATATTTGTTCTGTCACTATAGGCAGCATTATTCCTTTGGTGGTGTCTGTTGTTCTGTCACAGACATACATGGAAGCGGGAGGTACACTAACTCCTAAATTGAAGCCAGTAGACAAATCAACTCAGTATTACTTACAGAATGTATTAATTCATAGGATTTCAATGAAGGTTAACTTGATTTTTTACAGCTAATTCAAAGCATATGTGTTTCATATACATGTGAGTATATTATGTATCTCCAATAATATTAAAATGAAAAATCCCATTATCCTGATATAACACTTTCCTTTGAAATATTTTAAAATTATTTCCTCTCACTAGTCTTTTAAAAATATATGACACATGGGACACATTAGTCCCACATACTAAAAAAAAAGTTGAAGAAAATTAGTATAAAAATAGGAGAAAACACAAGTCCAGAGCAGTAGTTTGGAGACAATTTAATTATCCATCCATTAGTTTTAACATAGAAAATGTGTCATTGAGACAAATGAGAGTGCAGTGATTATGGTGGTTTTTCTGGGTTGCTGTGCAGTCTTTATTATCCACTGACTACACGGCAAACTTGAGGGGTGATGTAAATTTACATTGATTGTACTTATCTGACACCATGCACTTAATACACCTCACAGAACTGAATTATTCAAATAGTAAAATTTATTGTATGTAAATATATTCTAATTTTTTAAGGGCCCTGGAATATTAAAAAACAAAGATGAGATGACTTCTTTCTGTGGAAATCACCTACAAAAAAAATCTTAAAAATAGCAGACATATTGGTGAAATCAGTGTCCAGGAATTGCTAAAACAATAGTTCTGAATATTCAAGACCGTCTTTTGAGTCCTCTGTTTGATTCTGCTAAACTTTAATTACTTTTTCTGTCCCACCCTGGAATCCATTGTTCTGGTCAGTATTTTATATCAAAATGTTCATTCTCAATTCTTCAAGTGCCTCAATGTATATCTTTGTTTAATTACTCAGCAATTATCAGTGGTATGTGCTTCTATTTTTAGCCCTAGTTTCCTTTATATATTGGTGATCTATACAAAATAGTTTCTAGTAAATGAGCTCTGCTAATGCCTTCTGGAACATGCTCCTTGTAAAACTACAGCTTGCTAATAAAACACAGTGAATTTGATAACCTCCAGTGTTTCGGGACAAGATAAAATGTGAGCTGAATATTTTCCGCATTTCTACTCTATTCTCTATTCTTTCAGTGTCCTTTCTTCACTGGTTATTCTCTTTCTCCTTCTTAAAGAATGCACACTAGAAAACTATAAACCAGCTGTAGCAACCAGATCAATATGCCTCTTTGCTCACTATCCTCTGGAGTGTTTCTATGCAAAAGATTTGGCCAAATAATTGTGTAGTGATTAGAAATCTAAAAATGGAGGTGGTAGTGAATATAAAAACGGATATAATGGGGTCATTAATGTTCTCAATATCTGTCTATGAAGCAGAAATTTAAATGCACAGCTATAGCACAAAGATAACCCATAGAAAATGGCATATGTCATTCAACAAGTATAAATAAACCACAATATTAGTTGACCTCTTTTATCTTTTTGTAATCTCATCTAAACACTATTTTAGGATTTTAATTCTTCTTAAATAACATTTATGCACATGTATACATTTCTGATATGGAAACAACTTGCTGCCATTTTAGTAACCAAAGATAATTATGTGCTTCCCTTTTATTTTAGCTCAAAACTATCAAGTAATAGAGATGATTTACAGCAAATCACAAGATGTATTTCTATTACCTAAGAACATTATTTACAGAGGACAAAGCACAATTATTTATAGCAAAATCATTATTTTTTGAGTAGAAGTCTCTTGTGGCGTCACCTAAGATGCGTAAGTTTGGATTAAGTAGTATGCACTATTGCTTATTTTATGAAAATGAAGGAAGAATATTCTCTTTTTCACTCATATAAGTGACCAAAGAGGATATGAGTCAGGCCTTTCTCCACAACTGCGTAATTAACACAACATATATTACACTTAGAGAGTGAGCATTGAGCAATGAACAGAATTGTTGAGTCACTATGTTATACACCTTAAACTAATACAACATTCTACATCAACTATATTTCAATTATAAAAAAATATAATGTATATTCTCTAACTTCAATTCTGTGTTATACGATTTGCACAAAACATTTCAAATGTATATGTAAATATATAATACATATAAATAGAAAAATATATGCAAATATATAAATATGTATTAAATAGTGGAATTTTAGCAAAGAAAAACATCCCCAAATTTTGCATTTATATTCTAAATAGTACACCTTATTTTTCCCAGTTAAAAGAAACACATGCATTAATTTTAATTACCTTAATGTACAGAAGAGTAAATAATCATTTAAACTGAAATAGGAAATTACATATTTCAATTAGAAACTGAATATAAAATTTTAAGAATCTATCACATTTCTTTTTTTCTGTTCTGCCTATAGAATGATATGTGCATGCACTTGAAAAATGTCTGCTTCAAATTAGACACCTTAATAGCCATAGGCTTGTTTTAAAGCTGAGGACATTGTTAAAATCACTTGTCTAATATCTGAGGCTGACGTCTGAATTTTCATGGGTTCTTTTATACTTGCTCAGTGGTGGACATTTTCTTTACCTAAGACTACCATGGCCAGATGCTACCCTTAAAGACATCTTCTTAATTTAAAAAAAAAAAAAAAAAAAAAAAAAAAAAAAAAAAAAAAAAAAGTTTGAATTATACAAAGATAAATAAATTATACATAAACACACATACTGAAGATAAATTCTTGAGGAAAAAAGGTGTGTGACAAAAACTCACTTCTGATGCAATTTCATGGTGTAATTGAACAAAACTTGTATTTTTTTTCCTTAAAGGAACCGATCTTCATGTAAGAAAATAATGTAGCAATGTACTCACCTGGGTAGGGTCTAAGGTGATCTTTTCTAATCAATTCCTGATGAATATAAATAACACAGAGAAAGAGACAACACAAATATGTCCTCAGCAAAAATACATTAAAATCATGATTGAATTTTACTGTATGAAACAATAGAATAGCACAATGAATAAACAGAAATAATTAACATTTAAATCTAATGATTAGGTAATTGCATATCTTTACTAGAATTTTAAATAAGTTTATTTTCTATTTGAATGTCATCGGCTAAAATTGTTGAAGACAGGGAAAAGAATTATTGAATCTAAACAAATTAATATAATTCTGAAAGATTCTCCAGGGGAAAATGATTTTTTCCCTGGAAACTTCTCAGTTTTGAAATACTACTAAATAAACATACATTAATGAAATATTTGTCATCCATATTCAAAAATTTTTTTCACCATCCAAAACCATCTCCCCCCAAAATTTGAATTTAAGACTGTTTTGGGGCACCTGGGTGGCACAGTCCTTAAGCGTCTGCCTTCCGGCTCAGGGCGTGATCCTGGCGTTATGGGATCGAGTCCCTNCATTAATGAAATATTTGTCATCCATATTCAAAAATTTTTTTCACCATCCAAAACCATCTCCCCCCAAATTTTGAATTTAAGACTGTTTTGGGGCACCTGGGTGGCACAGTCATTAAGCGTCTGCCTTCGGCTCAGGGCCTGATCCCGGCGTTATGGGATCGAGTCCCACATCAGGCTCCTCCGCTATGAGCCTGCTTCTTCCCCTCCCACTCCCCCTGCTTGTGTTCCCTCTCTCGCTGGCTGTCTCTATCTCTGTCGAATAAATAAATAAAAAAAATCTTTAAAAAAAAAAAAAGACTGTTTAATCTACGACTTTCTTAGTGCTAACCATCAGGAAGGAAGATAGTTCCAAAAATTAGTTGCTATAGACTAGAAACACAACCCCCCGAAGTATGGTTAATAGACAGTTGAAGTTTTATATAATTTATAGCTAAGATAAATATGTTGCAAGACGTATCATAAAGTACATTTGTGAGCATTAAGTTAAAAGTGAAAATAATCTCCAAGGCTACTAGTCTTAGGGTTAAACTTAATAAAACTATATAGCTCTTTATTATAAAAATACTTAAATAATTTCCCCAGATTACAATGATTCAAATGTATGCTTATTATTACTTCAATTATCTCGTATTTCAGGTTAGGCTTGAATCTGGAAAGCTTAAATATTTTGTCCCAAATTAAAAAGATAATTTAAAAATAAAACCAACGTTTTCTAAAAGCAGTGTCTTCATGAAATTCTTTGGATAAGCCATTCATAGTTTTTGGACTGTCTATAAGTACATATTTATACATAATCTAATATTTATATCCCTTTAAAATTTATATATAAATATTTCAATATACTTACAGATATGCATATATGTATTTTCCTTGTTTATGTATACATATTATCCAGTTTTACATGTTTCTATTATCCAGTTTTATACACACTTGAAATCTATGTGTATGTGTGTGTATATTTGGTTATGTACGGAGAACTTGTCCAAGAGATGCATATCATATCTTTTATAGTAAAGTGAAAAGTACACTGGAATTGAAATTGTAAGACATGGATTCTATATGTAAATTAATATTTTGATACAGGCAAATCTTTCACTCTTTGGACTTTAGAGCTTCATCTGTATTAGCCACATTTGCTATTGCTTAAGCACTTATGTGAATTGACTCACTCATATAAATATTTATGCAATGATCGCCATTATGATTTTTATTTTACAAATGAGGACAATGAAAATTAGAGAGCGTGTATAGCTTGGCCTGTATCATACGGCTTGTAGGAAGGCAAGGTGGAATCGAAGACAAGCAATTCTCCCCAAACTAAACTCTTGATTACTATGTGGCATTGCATTTACATTACGAAACATATCTAAGGTTTGGTTTTCTGTCTAACTTTCTGGTGTTCTCCCACTATTTATGTCCACATTGGGACTGGGATATATAAAAACCAAGAGCATCGTTTTATATTTTTAAAAAGCATAATCTCAATTTTCTAACTGAAGTTAACTGTCTCACCAAAGTGTTAATATAACCAAATAACTAGCTACTCATTTTAATATATGTGGATTAGTGAGGCTTTTAAATGCTACCTCTTTGTTCTGATGGTTGACTTGTCTCTATAAATACCCTTGTGAACACTCAGATAATCATATTTGGATTAAATTCAGATAAAAAAAATTTACAATTTTTGAAAGTCATGTTTTTATTGAACTTTTAAGATTTTGAAATATTTTATGAGATTCTTCAAATTCACCAGTAATGTGAGCAAGTCTGGTGTTGTTTATTACTGTCAGAATAAAAATTATTATGACCTGATAAGTTTACATTCTAAAGGCAGAGAAGACTAATTAAAAATGTTTGTTCTCTATAGCTAAGAGTTTTTATTTTTTTTAAGGATTTTATTTATTTATTTGAGAGAGAGTTCATGAGCAGGGCGGAGTGGCAGGCAGAGGCAGAGGTAGAAGAGGGCTCCCCGCGGAGGAAGGAACCTGATGCGGAACTTGATCCCAGGATCCTGGATCATGACCTGAGCTGAAGGCAGACACCTAACCAACTGAGCCACCCACCTAAGCTCCCTAGCGAAGAGTCTTAAATCACAGTATTTTAATAGGAAACAATAACAGATAACATACAATTAAAATAATTCATATACCCACTAAATAGAAGCTATACTTCTTTATACTGAATAATTTTTGTTTTTACTTTATTCAGTTAAGCTACAGATTAAATTTAATTCAACAGATATCTATTAATACTCCATATTTTTAGATTCTTAACTCTAATTCTATCTTTGTGCCATTAGAATTCATTTTTATTTTGATTCAAGGCCAAAATGTAGCTATTATGGGAACATAAATAGTAGCTCAGTATTTGCTATATCAACCACTCTGAATAGTTTTTCTCAGTTAGTATCCTGTAAGATAATTGAGAAGCAGTTTCTAAATCAATATTAGGACAACTCTAGGAAAATGAACTACTTCTTCATAGCAGCTCTTGGGCTGGCATATTGCTCTTTAACCTACTTCTGCCCCTTGGAAGAGGTGAAAGTCCTTTGTGTACTTCCATTTAAATTCTGTATGTGTGTGTGTGTACAGAGTGTGTATATATATAGACACACACAACTTGCATATATGCATTTCTTATGCACACATGTTTACACACAACTACAGAAAGAAACAATCATTTTCTATTTGTAAATACCAAATTTCAGTTTTATATGGAATTTTTTACATTGGCATTTCAGCCCCAAATCCCTTGTGCTGCCAGGTTTCAAAGTCATACCGTACCATTCTCAATTCATAGTGGAACAGACATCAGGGAAATAAAGGATATTGAGATAGCAGGCTGGAGGGTATGCAATAGAATAGGGGATTGAAAATCAGTGGGGGAACAAAAGAAAACAAAGTAAATTAAAAAAAGACACAAAGGTGTAGGAGGGTGGTGAATGCTAGACATAACAAAAGTTGCCACAAGCAACATTTACCATAATCTTTCAAGGTAGGTTTTCATGAGGATATTAAATCTTCCTGGGAGAGCTGAGCTCAAGGCTTTTTTAGGAGTAAAGCAGCAGAGTGAGGATAATCTGTTAATACAAGGATGGAAGGCTTGGATCCAGTAAGATGTGTTAAGATGCGAACAAAAATAATGGAAGGTTAGACATAAACAGTGGTGGGGTTTTGGAATATAGGCGAGGTTCCGTGAGGTGAGGTCTGGAGCCAAAGACCAAGAAAGAATTCCTGAGACATCTTTGGTGCAAAATGGTGGTTTATTAAAGCACGGGGACAGGACCGTGGGCAGAAAGAGCTGCTGCCCCAGGGTGTGAGGGGCGGCTGGTTATATACTGTGGGGTTGGGGGAGGTAAGGAAAAGGGAGGTTTTCAAATGGATTTTCACATGCTAAGAGGACCTACCTGATACCAGAGGCCTTGTCATTGTCAAATTAAGGTTGTTTTTCCTTCTATCAAGGCATTAGCATTAAGATAGCTAGGAGTTTCCTGTAGGAACATTTTACTCTGCTGCTTCAAGTATCTGTCAATGGGCTGCAGGTTATAAGGACATTTAATTGTATCTACATTTCCTTCTGGAAGCTAAGCCATTGATAAAAATGCTTTGCTCTTCTAAACTGCTAAGACTTGAAACTGAGGGAGACCCAGGTCTTGCAGGATATTTGTTTTTCCTTTCTTTAGCTTCAGGGCAGCCAGGAGTGCCTAAGGAATGTCATATACATCCCATTGGGGGGGGTTGTGGGGTGTCAGCTTCTACTCTGTCCTCAGCTTGCCTTCTTTTCCCTCAACAACAACAACAACAAACCCCACCCTGCTGGAATCAGGAAATGTGCATGAAAGTTTTTAGGCAAAAAAAAATAATAATAACTTAGGAAATTTACACAGTAGGGCTTTTTGGTCTTTAGGGTAATTGCTGAATGTGTCTCATATCATATTAACAATGCACAGGCATTAGAGATTTTCACTAGCATTAGGATTTCCAAATAATTACTAAAAAAAGACTAATTTTCAAAAATTTCAGAGGGAAATCCACGGATTTCATTTTCCCAAAGCAGTGATGCAAGGAGATAGGTTTTGTTGTTCAGTAGTCTTTAAAAAAGGAATGATTTATCGGGAGCCAGACAAGGGATGTGAGGTGCCAAGAAGGGTGATCGACTTGGAAATCTGTGGGATGTGGATATTATATCACCTTCTGATTAAAATATGGCTTTAATTTTATGTGGTTTCACAGTAATTGAGTTTTTAAGTTTCAAATTATACCTATTCAGTTTAAATTTTCCCTTTTTTTTTAATTGTAGAATTTTGACTATGTGTAAAGATCTTTTTTTACTTTGTCACTCTTTTTTCTACCTATGCTGTACCTGGTCAGGAAGGTGATATAAAATATCTCTTAAAATGTACAGAAATTGGAGACAAGCAGTTTCTTTTATTTTTTTTATTTTTTAAAGATTTTATTTATTTATTTGACATAGAGGGAGCACAAGTAGGCAGAGCAGTAGGCAGAGGGAGAGGGAGAAGCAGACTTACTGCTGAGCCCTTTGCGTGGCTCAATCCCAGGACCCTGGGATCATGACCTGAGCTGAAGGCACACACTTAACCAACAGAGCCTCCCAGGCACCCCTGGGTTCTTTTAAATAATGTGTCCACCACTTGTAAACCCAGCATCCTTGAGTGCTACCAGAACTCTCAGATTCCCAGACAATATTGAGGTTAGTTTATTTCACCACGTGGTAAAGAAGTAAATGTTGGCTTATTGTCCCTGCTATGTGGAGGAAAATGAGAAATGTGTTCTGAAAGCAACAAAGAAAGAAAGAAAAAGTTTGTTGTTTTTTAAATGCTTCATCAAAAATGAGCTTATAAAAAAAGGTAAGTACACCTTTAAATATCATGACTTTCATGACATTGGATCAGCAAAATCAAAGCTATTGGTTGCTGACCTTGTTCTTATAATTTCTTGTTTATGTTCATTTTTACAAATTCCTTGACACAGTAATGCTTAGGAGGGTCATCTGACTTAGTAATTTAATTGAAATAATCTTGATTAGAATTGTTAACACAAATTATTCTTGGGTGGGGGTGATCCTATTTTGCAGGAACTATAAGACATGAAAAATGAACACATCTTCATTATTAAAGGTTAGGATGCATTTTATATTTGGAAGATCTTATCTGAGTGTTTATCTCTAGAAATTGGGTTTTTTTTTCAAATTTAGGCAAAAACATGACAAAATTCCTCTATTTTATCTCTTGAGTAAAAGTGACACTGCTAACAATTAATCTAGCTGAAAATTAACTAACAGCTGCCTTTACTAACATGAGCATCTTTTCCGTTCTGATTTTTGCAAATGTTTTTATTTTGGAGCTCTTCCAGTTTTTTAAGCATTAATTATTGCTAGTCGATTTTATTCAGACAACTAGGAAAATGTGGTATATGCTCTACCAGTATTTGCTCTGTGTGTGTGTGTGTGTGTGTGTGTGTGTGTGTCTGTGTGTGTCTGTGTGTGTCTGTGTATTCTATATTTGGAAAGGAAGGAAGATGTAAGAAAAAGTCGTTTGTTGCTTGAAGATCTCTGGAGTCACTTGACATAACAACGACCACTATATAGTCTGAGACTATCTGTCTGTGAGATCCAAATCAGGCCATTCATCCTGTCATTCTTGAGAGAATATCAAGAACATTTCACTTTTCCTAGATCTATGATGTTGCAATCTATTCTTTCAAGAGTTCTGTGAGTGTAACTTATTTCTGACACTCTTTTTCCTTTTATTTCATGCATTTCTGACTTCATATAAGAATAAAAGAAATGTTAGCATAGTTGATGTGACATTCATGCTATTTCTACCCAAATTCAACACTGGCAATAAATTGTCTAAATGTTTCTTAAGAGGTGATCAGGAGAAAATCTAAAGATCATACTTTGCATGGGGCAACCAGATCAACGAACCAAAGAGAAACTTCTAGATGAAAGGGAGAAACCCAAGAATCAGGCATGCATGGCTTTAATCAAATGCAAACACTTATAATCAGGTCACAAGTTCCTGAAGTTCTATATGGACCTTAGTTTTCTTAGGTGAAATGTGAATGATTATGCATTCATAATTCCAGAATTTTAGAACTATATAATATACAAGAACATAAGATAACCATACTGTAAATATTAGTATCCATCATTCACAAAGTTCCCAGTAGTCTTGATTTTTTAATTCTAAAGCTGTGACACAAGACATTGTCCTGATATACTAATAATGCTAACAAAAATTTTTAAAGTTTTTCTTATCTTTTTTCAGAAGTATCTATAATTGTAATGGTAGACGAACACATTTTATTTTATTAATAAACATAATTAGTTTCATACAGCTGAAAATATGCTTAAATTATTTAACAGCTAATTCATATATCAATTAGGAATTAATGTGTATCTATTCTCGACAGCTGGAGTTAGATAAGAAATCAGAATGTATCTAATTTTTTGCACTTTTTTCCCCCATGGAAAATTGGCTTTAATTTAAAGCAATAGAAGAAAATTTCATTTTCTCAATGGTTATTTAATCAGTGTCAAATTTGTTTATTTCAGTGTCAGTTTATGACCAATGTTTGCAGCATTTACTTTACTCAAAATAAGTAGAATATGTATTGTTTTCTCTGGCAGAATCAAATTTTACCCAAGAATTAGAGAAAGGCAATACCTATTTATGGAACAGCAACTATAACAATATTCCTCCTCTTCTCTGAAACACAAGGTCCACAAAAGCTAACGTATTTCCAACTTCTCAGGGCTTATGGATTTTTCTGATTCTTCACTGTAATTTAGAATGCTGTTAATGCTATTTGAAGGGTTTAAAAATCATGCCATAAAATTTTTACAATTGATATAATCTCTAATCTTTTTCTTCTGAAAGATTATTCCATTAAGTCTTGTCACTAAATTAAAACTTTCTACCACCTTTTAATCGTTGTCTCCTTTGGATGATTATTCAGACCACCAGCTCCAGTTTAAAGCTAATGGTCATATAGGTTTTGTTGTTATTTTTGCTTACAGATATTGTTTTGGAAATACCATAGGATCTTTATTAAGTCTTATGTTCAAGTTGAGTTTTTCAAATAATTTACCAAGCTCCAACAATAATTCGTATTGTTTATTTATTTATTTATTTATTTAGTGGGGAGGAGAGGGGCAGAGGAGGAGAGAGAGAGAGAGAGAATCCCATGCAGGCTCCTACATTATAACTAAAGTTGGTTTTTATGGATATCCTATTTATTACTTTAATATAATAGATCTCTGGGATTTTATGATGCTACCTAAATTAATTGATGGTTGATACATACTAAGACATGTGTCAGACTGAGTTTAACTTATAGAATAGAATTACATTATAAAATTATAAGGTATTTTGCTAAATCTTGTTGGAAAATTATAGGGACACTGTTTACAAATTTCATTGTTGATTTTCAAAATCTGAAAGTTTTTTATCTTTGTGTGTTATCTGAAGAAGTTTCCTTAGGATAAAAATACAGAATTTTGATCACTTTTTAAAAAGACAATTTAACTTTAAGCAATTTTTTTTTTTTGCTGAAGGTTTAGCATAATAGAATATAGGTGGTTTATAGATAGAGATTGTATATAATATAAAATATAGATGGTCTATAATGGTCTTGCAATATTCATTTATTTTCATTTCTTCTTACTAAAATTTTGTGGTTTTTTTAGGCCAATTATTTTCTTATGTTAATACTAAGGTTATTTGTAAGTTTATATCAATTACTGATTTTTTAAAATAAGTAATTCCAGAAAATTTGAATTATTAAGAAATAATCTAGTCCAACTTTAGTAAGAGAACTTTCTCTACACAGTCCAAAGACAATGTTCTCTGTTGTTCATTAGCTTAAAATCTATGCTAATTATGTTTCTGGCAAGATTTTTAACTTAGCTTGCTCAAACACTTAAAGTAGCAATCATTACAAGGTAGTTTAAAGATTTAATAAAGCACATCATACAAAGAAGATGAAAATCTATCTAGAATAAAAAAATGCTCATTTAGAAAAAGCTGACTGACATAATGACAATTGCTATATTATTACTATACATATCTTTGTAAATTGATATACATCTAAGAACTACTGAAACATGTCATTAATCATTTGTTAAAGTAAAAAATCTTGAATAGATACCCCCAAACTGCTTCAAGCATTCATGTTTTCTGCACTTGAAATGGGCAGTTTTACTAAACACTTTCCTGAAGTGAATACTAGAATATTAGAATCCATGCCTGTAAATTGAATTTAATGTCAAAGGAAAGCCTTATCCTCCATATTCTATATATTGATAGGACTGTATGTAGCATTTTAAAGTTCTTAATAACTAGAATTTTCAGAGTAGTTTAAATTTATTTTGAAACATGAAATATTTAATATACATGTAGATAGCTATAATAACATGGGAAAATTAAAAAGCTAATGATATATATAAGGTACAGAAACATAATTCAGCTAAATTATGTTATGTTTATTATTACTACAGTATAATATATTCATCTAAACCAGGGCTTGGCAAAATACAGTATATTCATCTAAACCAGGGGTTGGCAAGCTATTTTCCATATGGGGTCGGATAGCAAGGCCATAAGGTTTCTGAGCAACTATTTAATGCTGCTATTGTAGTGTAAAAGCAGCCACAGAAAATACACAAAGGAGTGTGAAGGGGTTGTGTTCCAATAAAACTTCATTTACGAAGAAACAGAAACTGTACAATCCACCAAATTGTAATTGGTTCATTGCCTTTCCCAACATTCTGTAGCAATTTCAAGCTCGTAATTTCTGAATGAAACACTGCTCTGGTTGGAAGTTTTGTGAACCGGACGCTTGTCAACCTTTATCCATGTGCAGCCCAACTGTGATGAGATGGGCCATTCCTTATCGTTATGATATTAAGGAACAATCGTGAGCATTTTTTTTTAACAAATGGAGTTTTTAAAGCTTGGGGAAACTTTTTTATTTTTCTTTTTAAAGGAATACTTCTAGGAGAGGGAAGTATAAAAATATGTCATATCATATAATGATCAATATATTAAAACAACCATTTCTTTAGACATTGATATTTTATTCTTGTATGACTTATACCCATAAAACACCAATCAACAGAAATGCTTTAATATACATGCATCTATGTGTACGTATGTGTGTACACACACATTTATACATGTATACGTACATCTCTAAGTGCACATATCAGATTACTAGTTAATTTGTTGCCAGTGATATATTTTACTTATATAGGCTTCTATGTTATTCTAAATTTAATTCTGTGTCTGCTGAATGTCTGGGTACATAATCCATGTATGACATTTAAATTTCTAGGATTTTTTTCTATTTGCCTGACACTCAAAATATAAGCAACAAATGTGAATTCCTCATTAGATCTGTACTTTTCAGGAGTATCACTAAGGTAGATGTAGTACACTGACTCCAACAGTATGAAGCTTGTATTGGATTTCAGTGTGTGGCTTTAAAACCCCAGGCATGGTGCAATTTTCTGAATTATTCACACATAATCACTCCAGGGGATTACATTTAAGCATGATGGGAAAGTACCTTAAAGCGGGCAGCTATAAAAAGTCCTGTTCTGTAGTCGCTATTCAGAATACATTAAGGATGATGATAACATAATGTTCATGACCTCAATGTATTAAATTTACTTATTCAGACATGATGGTAGAGATGATGATGATTTCAGATGTCTCAGATAAGCATTTAATCACCATTTTCTCCACTTATTTGTTATTAGAGAAATATACATTTAAAAGAAGGAAAAGAAGGCTAATTCGCTAAGTGGTATTGATTTTACATAATACATAGTTACAAATGTCCATCAAAGGTATGGCTATAAGAAATAATGAAATAAGTAAATTGTGTCTCTTAAACTACTAACAGAAGAATACTGTTATTACTGCTGCTAATCACGCTTTTTAGTGAAGGTACACACTATTTTCAGAATATAAGTTAAGAGATGTAAGCAAAATTACATCTCAAATAATCTAAAATTCATAATTAATTTATTTGAATATTAGAAACAATCTAGTGCAAGGTAGAATTTCATAACTATTTATTTATTTATTTAGAGGGGAGGAAGGTGGCACAGGGAGAGGGAGACAGAGAATCCCAAGCAGGCCCCACACCCAGCATGGAGCACATGGGAGTCTTGATCTCATAACCCTGAGATCATGACTTGAGCAGAAATGGAGAATTGGAAGCTTAACCAACTGAACCACCAAGGCACCCCATAGAATTTCATAAGTTTAAAAAATGTAGAGCAACTTTTAGATATACAGGTATAGTACACAAAGTTACAAATATAGTCCACTGATAATTAAAATTAGGTCAACATTATAACATTTGCATAATTTTATAATACTTGCTTTCATAAGGTTTGTCCTCATTTGCAAATCCTGCCTTCTCAATCCATAAGATACCCAGCTTTTATCATCCAAACATATAGCTAGATACAACTACTTTGATGACTGAGACATGTGAAAAAGCCTAGATGCTGGAATGAGCTTGGCAGGAATGACACTTTGAAAAGAACTAGTATGCAATTCATTGAGCGAGAGGATGGCTGGTAGAAGATTAATCTTACAGGGCTAGAACCTATAAGAATCCATCCATAAACCATGGTAAATTTCAGTTGCCATAGATGCCTGTTAGAAGGCTTAAAGCAGCGTGATGAGAGAACGTTCAATGTAAAATTGTCACCGGGAACTCTGGTGATAAATTGTTAAAAAGCAAAATTGGAAGTTGATAATTGGGCAGATTCAGGATATATATTAAACATAAGGGAAAAAATTCTGATGGAATGTTCGTAGGGGGTGATGAGCAAAGTAAGATGGAAATGAAATAGGCTGGAATAGAAACAAAGCAGAGAAGCAAAGTTCAGTCTAATTTACCAGGAAGATGTCCAACAAGATTGCATAGCAGCAGATGTACGAGTTTGGAGTTTAGAGTTTATGTCCCAAGTCAGGAAATACATTTAAGAATTCTCAACACGGAAATGGCACTTCAAGCAAAAAGGAAGATGGATCAGAGATATGTCTACCAGTGAACACTCAGATTGTATTAGGAAAGCCAAAATTAACCCTCTGTTTTGACAATTGTTCTCCAGTTTTTTTCTGCTAAACCGCATGTGGCCTTTGGTGAGAACTGGAGGAGGTGAGAAGAAAACAGTTTTATTTAGGCAAATACTTTTGTATATCTTTTACTTTACTGTTTAATTGACACAATAGCTAAAAAATATATATGAATCAATTTAATATGTTAATATATTTAATAATGAATCAATTTAATAAAACAAAGTTGTTCCTTATTGATTTTAGCCAATATTATTTACTACAGATAAGAAAGCTGTTCTAGGGAAAATAAATAATGTTGTGAGAAGTATGATTTGCAACTAAGGTTAGGTAATTATTTAGTATCATTGATTTTATTATATGAGCCTGGCATAATGTTTTCAATAATTAGTCAAGAAATGAAACCAAGATTCAAAATTTTTAAAATCAAATCAATCTATCAATACGTAAATATGCACACATATATTTAAAAGATTTTTTTTCTTTAGGTTTACTTAACAGCTACTTTTCTCGTAGGCTATTTTTTTTCTGCAGAAAACTTTATATTTTAGAAAACTTATTTAATACTCTAGGAACACAAAATTCTTTAAATTTCTAGTTGGCTTTAGGCTGAAAGGTATTTTTGAGGTTAATATGGGAAAAACAGTAAAGCAAAAGGAAGTAATTTAATCTGAGTGAAAAATGTTTCCCAGGAATTTCAGGATGAAATCGCTTTTAAAGGAAAAACACCTATGATACTTACCAAGTGGCTGTATTTCTTCATGCCCTACAGATTCAGATCTTTGAAAGAAGACAAAGTTTTACTTTAAAAAAATACAGTGTCTCACATTTATAAGGTGTTCGAAAAATATTTGTTTGATTTGATAAAGATTGCTGCTTGGTAGTAATGTTACACTAATTTGAATGACTGACTACACAAGTATACTTCTTTGAAAGTAATCCTTAATTTAAATCTTATTTGGCATGCTTTTACAGTGATTTTAATAGAAAGAAGATTTTATAATAGTCTTACCTGAGAAAGAAAATATAGATAAAAAGATATCTCCAAAAAAGAAAACTTGCTAAGAGTAAAGGCCCTCCACTTATTATTATAATTTTAAATATAAATTGGTAAGTATTAACTTAAAAATATTAAAACTACAAATAACTGTGATAGTATATGAAAAGTGTGTAGAAGAGTACATAGCACCCAGAATAACCAGTGTAAGGAACTCGTAAAACTTAATAATTAGAAAAAGTGACACAAGTAAAATGTGGACAAAAGACCTGAAAAGACACCTCTGCAAAGATATACAAATGGCAAATAAGAACATGAAAAAATATTCAACATCATATGTCATTAGAGGATTCAAAATCAAAACAACAATGAGATACTACTACACATATATTAGAATGGCCAAAATCCCAAACACAGAAAACACCAAATACTGGCAAAGATAAGAAGCCACAAGAACTCTCATTCATTGCTGGTGGAAATAAAAAATGGTATAGCCACTTTGGAAGAGAGTCTGGCAATTTCTTAGAAAGCTAAACATACTCTTACTGTACTATTCAGCAATCATGCTCTTTGGTATTTACCCAAATGAGTAGAAAACTTACATCTACACAAAAACCTGTATAGCATGAGTGTTTCTAGCAGCTTCATTCATAATCATCAATAATGGGAAGCAGTCAAGATGTCCTTCAATGGAAGAATGGGTAAATTGCGTACATCCATACATTGGTCTATTATTTAGCACTAGAAAGAGACAAACTACCAAGCCATGAAGCACATGGAGGAATCTTAAATACATATTGCTAAGTGAAAAATGCTACATACTATGTTATTCCAACTTTATGACATTCTGGAAAAGGCAAAACTATGGAGACAGTGAAAAGGTCAATAGCCACTGAGGGTTCAAGTGGAGAGAGGGGTGGATGAATGTGTGGATCATAGGGAATAATTTAGGGCACTAAAACTATTCTGTATGACACTGTAATGATGGATATAGATCATCATACTTCTTCAAAACCCATAAAACGTACAGCACAAAGAGTAAACTCTAATGCAAACTATAAACTTTACTTAATAATGATTCAATATTGGCTCATCACTGTAACAAATATACCACATTAATGCAAGATTTTAATGGTAGGGGAACTGGGCTAACAGAGAAGGGATATATGGGAACTCTCTCTACTTCCTGCTTAATTTTTCTCTGAAACCAAATGTGGACTAAAAACAAGTCTATCAATTAAAAAACAAAACAAAACAAACAAAAAATAAAAAAGGAAATATTAATTCTATGTCTTACCTGCACAGCTCTGGGAAATTTATATAACATACTAAAGTAGTTCCAATCTCATGAATGTTAAATGAGGTAATGCACTTAAAATGCTAAATATATACCTGGTATCTAATAACCATCAATAAAAGATTGCTGGTTTTGTTGATGATTATGCTCCTGTGAGAGCAGTTATCTGAAAAACCACCATCAGAATTTAAATTCTATGATATCATAATTTAAATAATTTGAGAAAAATCGGAAAGAGTAAAATACCAATTGGGCATTTCTAAACAGGCCATAGAAGCAAATGACTGGAACTGATAAGACAAAAAAAAAAAGTTAAAAAATGGAATAAATTTCTTAAAGCAAGCAAATGGATCCTACTGAATAAAGAAACAATGAAGTAGCACTTGATGACCAAGAGCATCCTCCTGCTTCTCCTTAATTTGTTTTTGTCATCTCTAGAAAGAATTGTGATCAAGCAGTAAACAATGGGCAAAAAACATCTAAAAAAGTAATCACATTTAAATATTGATGCACAGGTAAGGGAATAAAACAGTACAGGAAAATCATCTAATATTTATAAGCGTGTTCACATCTACAAATCAGAAGTACAGAAGCATATGTACTTTCAGAACAATAGTCAAGGAGAGAAACCACAGACAACGGCCCACGTCCAAAAGAATGAAGGCAAATATTATTGCAATTTTCCAAAATGGGAAATAAGGGGATTTTAAAACTACATACCAATTAGCCAATAAAGTTGACATGTGTCTTTGGCACAATTCTAAGACAGATTATGAAGCAGATGGTTTGTGAGCATTTCACAATTATAGTGTTGATCACTAGGCACCAACATGAATTCACATTGTGCAAATCAAACCAAAATAATTTCCTTTCCATTACCATTGTGTCACTTAGACCAGTGGGCATAGAAACCATAACATCTTGAGTTCAGCAAAGAATTTTACAAGATTTATATCAAAATTTTATGTGTGATTTTTAGAAAGGTTGATGGCATAAAAATACTGTCATAGGGAAATTTTGTCACAGGATGATTCCAGCTAATTCTTGTAATAAATTTATTGCAATGGTTCTGAATTAATATTGTTTATCAGAAACACCTGTGGAGCATTTTTTAAAAACATGTACGTAGATCCAGGCCCTACCCCAGATATCCTGATTCAGTAAGTCTAGTTACACCTAGGCTATTTCATATAGAAACTTGTAAAATAATGAATGTGATTAATTTTTCAATTTAATCCAAGGAAATTAATACTATTTATAATTATCCTTTCAGTTTTGGGACTGCATTATTTATGTTTCATTAATGACTTTATTCTACCTTTGACTATTCTATAACTATTCCATTGTTAATTCAAATCATCGTAGTGACATTATTTTCAGTTTTTACATTAAAATTTATTTCCTAACATTAAATATATTCTTGACATAACATGCAGAATAACCTTTTAAAAGATAAATAATTTGCATATAACACCCAGTGCACCATGCAAATAATGAATCATGGAACACTGCATCAAAAACTGGGGATGTACTGTGTGGTGACTAATATAACAAAATAAAAATTATAAAAAAATAATAAAAGATAAATAATATCATATTATGAATCATCTCGAAAACCTTCAAGGACTTCACTTCCCATATGAAGTAAAAACTTTCCCCACTTGGTTCAGTATAACTGAGTTCTTTGTCACCTCTCAGCACTCGCCTCCTAATGGTTCATTTACTCCACTTTGGACAGACTGGTCTTTTTTATTATTTTTCAAACAAGCCAGGAATGCCACCACCTTGGTGTCTTTGCCTTTGCAGTCACTCTACCCCAGATATCTGCAAGGATCATGCCATCCCTTATTTACTTCATTTATTATCTATCTCCCACACAAGAATTTTTTGTCAATTTTGTTTGATGCTATATCTACCGGTATTTAATTGTGTCCATATATTAGGTTGAACATATATTAATGAATGGATACATAACATAGTTTATGCCCCTTTATGCGTTTTAAAATGTAATTACAAGCCTACTTCATTTTACTGCATTTCACTGTATTGTCCTTCACACACACTGCATTCTTTACAAAATGAACTTTCATGGCAACCCTGCTTTAAGCAAGTCATTTGGTGCCATTTTTCCAGCAGCATTTGTTCACTTCATGTCTCTGTGTCATTTTAACAGTTCTCAAATTATTTCAAATTTTTTCATTATCGTTATATTAGTTATGATGATCTGTGATCAGCGATCTTTGATGTTATTCTTCTAATTGTTTTGGGGTGTCACAAACTGAACCCATATAAGATGGTGATCTTAAGAAATGTTGTGTGTGTTGTGACTGTTCTGCTGGCCAGCCATTTCCCCATCTCTCTCCCTCTCCTCAGGCCTCCCTATTCCCTGAGACATAACAAAACTGAAATTAGGCCAGTTAATAACCTCACAATGGCCTCTAGATGTTCAAATGAAAGAGTAGTATGTCTCTCACTTTAAAAAGCTAGAAATGAGTAAGTTTAGTGAGGAAGGCATGTTGAAAGCTGAGACAGGTTGAGCGCAAGGCCTCTTGTACCAGTGCGCCAAGTTGTGAATGTAAAAGAAAAGTTCTTGAAGGAAATAAAAGTGCTACTTCAGTGAACACACCAAAAGTAAGAAAGCCAAACAATCTTATTGCTGACATGGGGATAGTTTCAGGGGTCTGGAGAGAAGATTAAACCAGCCACAACATTCCATTGACTGAAAGCCAGCCCAGAGCAAAGGCCTAATTCTCCTTAGTTCTAAAATGTCTGAAAAAGTTGAGAAACCTACAGAAAGAAAAATAGTTTGAAGCTAATGTATATTGGCTCTTGAGGTTTAAGAAGATAGCCACAACCATAACATAAGAGTGAAGTGAATCAGCAAGTGCTGATGTTGAAGCTATAACAAGTTACCCAGAAGATCTAGCTAAGATAATTAATGAAGATGGCCACTCTAAAAAACAGATTTTCAATGTAAATGAAACAACCTTTTATTGGAAGAAGATGCCATCTAGGATTTTCATAGCTAGAGAGGAGAAGTTAATGAAATGCTTCAAAACCTCAAAGGATAATCCAACAGTCTTGTTAGGGACTAACGCGGCTGGTGACTTTCAGTTGAAGCCAATGTTCATTTACCATTCTGAAAGTTGGGGGCCCTTAAGAATTATGCTAAATGTACTCTGTAAATGGAACAACAAAACCTGGATGAAAGCACATCTCTTTATGACATGGTTTACTGAATATTTTAATCCCACTGTTGAGACCTACTTCTCAGGAAAAAAAAATCAAAAATAAACATTCCTATCAAAATATTATTACTCATTGCCAATGCACCTGATTACCCAAGAGCTCTGATAGAGATATACAATGGGATGAATGTTTTTTTTCATGGCTGCTAACACAACATCCATTCTGTAGTCCATGGATCAAGGAGTAATTTGGACTTTCATGTCCTAAGTTTTAAGAGATACATTTCATTAAGGCTATAGCTGCCATAGATTTTTCTGATAGATCTGGGCAAAGTAAATCAAAAACCTTCTGTAAAGGATTCACCATGCCATTAAGAACATTAGTGTTTCATGAAGAGGTCAAAATATCAACATTGACAGGAATTGGAAGAATTTGATTCCACCCCTCATGGATGACTTTGAGGGTTTCACAACTTCAGTGGAGGAAGTAACTGCGGATGTGATGGAAATAGCAATAGAACTAGAATCAGAAGTGAAGCCTGAAGATGTGACTGAATCGCCACAACCCCATGATAAAACTTCAATGCATGAAGAGTTGCTTCTTCTGAATGAGAAAAGAAAGGTGTTTCTTGAGTTGGAGTCTACTCCTGGTGAAGATGCTGCAGAGGCTGTTGGAAGGACGATAAAGGATACAAAATATTATATAACCTTAGTTAATAAAGCAGCAGCAGGATTTGAGAGTCTGGTCTCCAATTTTGAAAGAAGTTCTACTATGGATAAAATACTGTCAAACAACATCTCATGAGACAGAAAAATTGTTTGTGAAAGGAAGAGTCAACTGATACATCAAACTTCATTATAGTCCTATTTTTAAAAATTGCCACCGCCACCCCACTCTTCAGCACTCACCACCCTGATCAGTCAGCAGTCATCAACATTAAGGCAAGGCTCTCCATCAACAATAGGATTATGATTCACTAAAACCTTAGATGATAGTTATCATTTTTAAATAATAAAGTCTCTTTATGTTTTTTTGACATAATGTTGTTGCAAACTTAATTGACTACAGTGTAATGTAAGTATAACCTTTACATGCATTTGGAAACCAAAAAATTCATTGGATTTACTTAATCATGATATTTGTTTTATTTCCACGGCTGGAACCAAACCTGCAATATCTCTAAGGTATGCCTGTACATGAATATCAAAATTATTATTTTTTATTTATCAATCACATCTATTCTCCTAAAGTAACTTTGAAAATACACTTTTTACTCCATACCCCCCCAAATGTAATCTATATACACTGTTTTTTTTTTTTTTTTAAGATTTTATTTATTTATTTGACAGAGAGAGACAGCCAGCGAGAAAGGGAACACAGGTAGGGGGAGTGGGAGAGGAAGAAGCAGGCTCCCAGTGGAGGAGCCTGACACGGGGCTTGATCCCAGGACTCCAGGATCATGTCCTGAGCCGAAGGCAGATGCTTAACGACTGAGCCACCTAGGTGCCCCTATATACACTGTTTTAAGTTTATTATCCTTTAAATATTTTTCTGAGCTTTTTCAAATCCTAAAATTTAATTTAAAATTTCACTACTTTTTTTCTTAAATCTTTCTTGTAGGTAATTTCTTTCATTATTATCAAAATCTCTAGCCACTCTAGTAATACCTTTTATATCTTAGAAATGTCACATGAGTAAGACCATTTCTGTTTTCAATTTATGATCTCTTTTTCGGATCAAATGTAATTTCTGTTATGATGATACTATTTTATATAACTAACATTATATTTTCATATTAACCCTTAGAGCAGAAAAATTTGCATTTCTTCTTTTGTTTACGGTTTTCCACCCACAAACTGACATAATACCTGGAATGTTATGGAGAACTAAGAAAATTTAATCTTGCTTTCACTGTCTTAAGTATATATCAGTTAATTTAGTTTGTATTTGTATTTTCCTCCTTAGAATTTGGTTTTGTGTGTGTGTGTGTTGACATAAATTATATGATTTATATATTATTTTTGGTGTTACATGATTTCTCATAGCTTTTTTTCCTGTTTAATGCTTTAGCTGTGAAACACTTTCAAATAAAATCTCAGCATTTTATAATCCCTTGTAACACAACTTGAAAACCATAGCTTTATAGTAAATTTGAAATCATTCCTTGCTTTTTATAAAGCAGGAACTCTCAAACAGGATCATTTTTGCCTTCACTCTAGGGACACTTGATAAATTCTGGAAATAATTTTGTCACAACCGTGGTGAAGTGTTTTTCTGGCATCTAGAAAGTAGAAGGCAGAGATGCTGCTAAAACACCCAATAATGCATAAGACGGCTCCCTACAACAATAATTATCCAGCTCAAAATGTCAAAAGAGCCATTGAGGAGGATTACTATTATGGAAATGTGTTAAGAATGAACATTTATTCAGCCAAGAATATTGATAATCTTCCTGTTGGTGAATAAACTCCATATGTTAATGCCCTGACTACAGAATTATAAACCAGTATGAAACGTTATTTACATTCATTTTCATAACTTATTCTTTAATGCTCATTAATGATAAGCAAGTACATCGATAACCCACGTTTTCCAAGTAACACCAATATGGAGGTAAAAATTAAGAATGGGTTGAACCTCAAATAAACCATGTTGATTTTTACTCCTAAAACTGCTCCTATGACATTGCTTTGCAACACAACAAATAAAATCAATAATTACCAACTTGTTTAGACCAAATTTTAGTCACTCGTTACCTTGTGTTGCTTTCTGTCTCTCACATAATACATCTCTCATTTAATAGGAAATCTATAGTGTGTGTATGACATAGATACAAGTAATTGGGTTTTATATGAAAAATATATATTTGTATTTGTGTATAAGCTGACCACTTTTCCTTATTTCCTGTTCTATTCTTTTAGAGCAAACCATCTGGACTGTAGTAATAGCTTCCAAATTGACAAACAAATTTCTGTGCCTCTTCTTCTCCTCTTACTACTTCCTGTGCACTTCTCTCCCCCTCAAGTCACTTTGCCATCCATTAGTCAAAAATACACTTTTATTTATTTATTTATTTATTTTAAAGATTTTATTTATTTATTTGACAGAGAGAGACAGCCAGTGAGAGAGGGAACACAAGCAGGGGGAGTGGGAGAGGAAGAAGCAGGCTCCCAGCAGAGGAGCCTGATGTGGGGCTCGATCCCAGAACGCCGGGATCACGCCCTGAGCCAAAGGCAGACGCTTAACAACTGTGCCACCCAGGCGCCCCAAAATTACACTTCTAAAAGACAGAAATAAGATCACATTTCTCCTCCCCCCAAACCTCTCAAATATAGTCCCATCATATATAACATAAAAAAGGCAAAGGTAACACTTCACCAAAGATATACAAATGGCAAATAAACATATTAAAAGATGCTTCACATTATATACCATTACAGGGTTGCAAACCAAAACAACAGGATATTGCTACACTTTGACTACAATGGCCAAAATCCAAAACGCCGACAGCCACCAAGTTGGGTTGTGGAGCAGCAGTAACTTTCATTCATTGTTGGTGGGAGTACAAAATGGTAGTCACTTTGGAATACAGTGGCAGTTTTTACAAACCTAAACATATTCTTACTATACAATCCAGCAATCACATTTCTTGGAATTTTCTCAAATGAGTTGAAACTTCTGTTCATACAAAAAGCCAGTGCAGGAATCTTTACACCACCTTATTCATAATTGTCACAACCTGGAAACTACCAAAATGCCCTTCAGTAGGGGAATGGGTAAATGAACTGTGGCCCTTCTGGACAATAGAGTGTCATCCAACCCTAAAAAGAAATGAGCTATCATGCCATGGAAAACCATAGAGGAAGCTTAAATGCATCTTTTTTTTTTAAAAAAAGATTTTATTTATTTATTTGACAGAGAGAGACAGCCAGCGAGAGAGAACACAAGCAGGGGGAGTGGGAGAGGAAGAAGCAGGCTCCTAGCAGAGAAGCCTGATGTGGGGCTCGATCCCAGAATGCTGGGATCACGCCCTGAGCCGAAGGCAGAGGCTTAATGACTACGCCACCCAGGCGCCCCTTAAATGCATCTTATTAAGCGAAAGAAGACAATCTGGAAAGGTTACATCGTATTGGCCTGCTAGGGCTGCCATGACAAAATAGCACAGACTGGATGGCTTAAACATAAATTTATTTCACCGTTCTGGAGTTTGGAAATCCAAGATCAAGGTATAAATATTTTTGTTTGTTTGTTTGTTTTCTCATAAGTCCCCTCCCCTCGGCTTGAAGAGAGCCACCTCCTCACTGTGAGCACAAGGCTTTTCCCTGGGCCCACATGTTCCTGGTGTCTCTCTTCTTAGGATACTAGTTATATTGGATTAGTGCCCCAGCCTTATGACCTCATTTCACCTTCATTACTTTCTATCTCCAAATGCAGTCACAATGGGGGTCAGGACTTCAAAAAATAAATTTGGGGCAGAGGGACACAATTCAGACTATAACAGCTACACTTATTTATGACTCCAACTATTTGATATTCTGTAAAAGGCAAAGCCATGGTGAGTATAAAATCAATGATATCAATTAGGGAGGAAGAAAGGGTGAATAGACAGAACACAAAGGATTTTTAGGCAGTGAAACTATTCTGTGTGATACTACAATGTTAGATGTATGTCATTATACATTTATCAAAACCGATAACATGTACCATATCAAGAGTGAAACTTAAGGTGACCATGGACTTTGGATATAATGGTGCCTCATTGTAGGTGTATTAATTTTAACAAATGTGTCACTCTGGTAGACAATATTAGTGTAGGGGACTGTGGTATGTGGGGCAGAGAATATATAGGAACTCTCTGTACCTTCTTTTCCAATTTTGCAGTGAACCTAAAGCCTCTGTAAGATATAAAGTTTATTAAAAATTAAAAATGTGCTATATCAGTTTCCTACAGATGCTGTAACAAAGTGCTACAAATTGGGTAACTTAAAATAAGAGAAATGTATTGTCTCGGGTCTGGGGGCTAGAAGGCTGAAATCAGGTGTCGGCAAGACCATACTTCATGTGAAATCTAGAGGTGAATACTTCCTTGCCTCTTTTTAGCAGTGGGTTGTTTTCTGAAGGTCTTTGGTGTTCTTTGACTTACAGCTGTGTAACTCTACCCTCTGCCTTGTCATTATGTGGTATTCACCATGTGTTTCTGTCTTTACATGGATGTCTTTTCTAAGGGCATTGGTCATAATGGATTACGGGACCACGCTACTCCAGGATGGTATCATCACAACCAATTACACTGGCAATGACCTTATTTCCAAATAAGGTCACATTTGTGGTGCTGGGGGTTAGGGCTTCAACGTATGTTTTCTTTGGGCAGGGGAAAGGGGTAAGTGGACGCAGACACGAGTCAACCCCTAGCGGTGACCATGACTATAGGGCTGTTTACAGTCTGGCCTCTGACTCCCTCTGAATTTAGTTTCTGGCCATCTGCTCCTCATTCATTGTGCTGAGGCCAAACAGGTCTTATTAGTGCTCTGAGTTTGTTTGTTTTTGTGGCCTCTTCTGCTGAAAATACTCTTTTCTGGAGATAGTTAGGTGTCTCATTTCTTCACTTCATTCAGACATCTCAGACGTGATCTCCTGAGAAAGCTTTCTCTGGCCAATCATGCTGTCTCACTCTCTCAGCTTAATTTCTCATCATAATACTTCTTGTTATTTGATGTTTGGTTTTGTTTAATATATACTTCCATTCAAGAATGCAGGGGAATATTGTTTTCCAGCCACTGGAATGGCTTAGCTCGTGGTATATACTCAGTGGATATATATTGAAAGAGTGAATGATAAAAGACTGATGACATATTATTAGGTGGATCACCAGTCTAACCATTGTAACCTCATCCAGGAGACCCCAGAATAATCTAAATACTCGCATACTCTTTGCAAGTATGTGTGTGTGCCATTCTCTATAGCTGCCTTAATTGTAGGCTGGGTTTCCCTATTCTCATTACACTGAAGTTCTTTCTTTTGCAAGTGTTGGTACCTAAAATTAGAGATTGGGAAAAAAACACCCGTTATATCATAATTATCTTTAAAAATTCCTTAAGACCCCCTAAAAGTATAATTTTAATCATAATTTTAGAGTATAAAACCTTGGGTGATAAAATGTAAAATTTATACTATAATTCATGTATTCATAAAACGTACATGCTCAGAATATGATTTTGCATCAACTACAATTATGTAAATAAAGATAAAGAGATTTTGTACAACAGAAATTGTATAAATTAAATATGAAAATGATATGACTCTTTCCACTCCTGATAAGGTTCCATGACGTAAGCCCCAATTTAACATCCATTTATAGCGGTTGTTTGCATTTCTGTTATTTCTCTGGGCAGTCCTAATTATTATTCTTCACAGTGATGCACTATGCTGACATGAGAGCAAGGTGCTTCTCTCACTAAGCTTAACCTTATGTTATTGGACTACAAATAAACGTGTACTCCTGCTTTATCATAATATTGTTAGTCAAATAGCTAGCTCAGTTGAGCAACCCTTTTATTTAATTGGCCCTTTGAGCGTGGCATTTCCCTAGGTCCACATGTAAAGTCCTTTTGCAGGGCCAGCTGAGGCAGCACGCTCAGTGTCACACTCAGGTTATGTCCGCTGGTAACAGGTGATGTTGCTGAACAGAGCTGGGGCATCTTGCCTCTTGCCCTATCTCGTTGAATGCACTTGCTCGATAAGGTAAAGGAAAACTTTTGCCCCTCTTTTTCTTTATTGTATAGTGACAGCTCTAGAACCTATTTACAAAAATTATTTCCTATGCCTCTCCTATTATATGATTATGTGAACATTGTCCACACTAGTATAACTTCTTTCAGTAACCACACTCCTAAACAAACTCAGCAGTGCTTTGTCCAAGAGGGGAGGTCTACTATGCGAGTTCCTATTTATCATCATAGTTCTAAATCTTTTTCTCAACATCTTTCATGTACTTTATTACTCTTTGGTTCAGGTCCTCCAAGACAGGTGACTTTATTGTGGTCGCCAACTCATCTTTTGAAATTAGGTCTCTTTCCTATTCCTCTTGACGTGACCTTTGTGCCTTCACAATGAACCTGGCTAACCTCCCAGGCAATATAAGCTCCACCTGCCTCATGCAAATATTCATCTTGTTTTGGTAGTTCTTAGGATACCTCTCCCCAGCATTCCCATGTGCAGCTTGAAGTACCGCTGGTTCCAAGAAAGAGACCTGGGCAGACCTCATAGGTATTGTGGTTCACAAACTGTTCATACAAAACCGCCCTTCCCTGCCCTTCCTTCTGCGTAACCCACATACAAACACACATCCCAGATCACATGCTATTCATAAATATTCTTATAATGCTCTGCATAAACCAGACATTACCATCTATAGGCCGTGTTCAACTGCTTGTTTTCTCAACAGTGCGAGGGTTTAGCTTATCTGTCCATATGGTCACAACATCCTCCTGTGACTAGGGATAGACAGACATTTATAGAACAGCTGCCCAGATTTAAGTGTCCCTGTTCTGAGATAGAGCAAAATGCACAATCTGGAAACAAACCCCATGACTGTGTTTGTTGTAGGTGAGTTCCCTGATAAACAAAAAATACATATGCTGGAAGAAATCAACTGTGCATAAAGCTAGGCAGGTTTTGTTTTGTTTTTTGTTTTGCTGTGTTTTGTTTTGTTTTGTTTTTTTTACATATGCTTTTGAGTTTCATAAAAGTGGCTTGGGTTGTATGATTTCCATTGTAAACACTTCAAGTCTTCAGAGAAAAAATAATGATTTTAGTGACACTTTCCGTAGAACCAAATCAATGATATTAGGAACAAATTAAACTTGAGTGTTATTAATCCTTAGTGTATACATAATGCCAAAGAAAATTAACATTTTGTAGCATTCTTTGTCTGATGACTGATTTTTCTCTAAAAAGAGCTACCAAAAAAGAAGAGTTTTTGTTTATGGGGGAACATGTATATGTAATACCAACAACAGCACAAAAATCATACACTTTAAAAAATCAAATCTCTTAAGTTTGGGCATAACTTGGAGATAATAAAATGTAGATATATGTTAACAAAAATTTAGAAACCCTAACATTAACACCAGATCAGCTAGAGATTGTTATTTATTTAATTTTTTAGCACAATGACTATCTCTCATGTTTCCTTTTGGTAGAAAACAGGCTTGATTAGGTCCTTCTTCAGTCTATTTCATACTGTATGGTCAGTAGCTAGCAGAGAACGAAAGAAATTGCTCAATGCATTTTTATGGAATTAAAAACTTTTAACCTCTGCGTATTTACCATATCCAAATCCTCTGCTCTATCCTTTTTAAATAATCAACTTTTGAGGTATAACTTAAATAGAACAAAATGCCACCATTTTGAATACACAGTTCCATGAGTTTTGGCAATTATATAACATACCTGAATCAAGGTATAGAATATTTCCATCCCCCAAAAAACTTTCCTTTTCCCTTTATGCAGCAAATCCCCACCCCTTCTCAGTTTCTGGCTTCAGAGAGCCACTTAACTATGTTCCATTACCATGTATTTGTCTCTTCTTGAGTTTAATATACATAGAACTATTTAGCAGGTATTTTTGTGTGTGCCTGGGTTCTTTTGTTCAGCATTAATTAAAAAAATCAATCCATGTTGGTGCATCTGTCTGTAGTTCATTCATTTTTGTAGCTGGTACATTGTTTGAATATACCAACATTTGTTTTACTATTCCCTGTTTTTGGGCATTTGGGTGGTTTTCAGTTTGGAAATATGAAAACTGATAAAAATTCTTGTACAAGTTGTTATGTGGACACACATTTGCATTTCCCTCAGATAAATATCTAGGAGTGGATTTGCTACGTTGTGTAGTAAGCATAGGATTAATCTGATCGGAGGTACTGATTTACATTCTCACCACAGTGTATGAGAGTTCTGGTTCCTCCAAATCCTAATCAACATCTATCATCTGTTTAATCATATCCCTTCTCTTAAATTGTATCCCTAATGTTCATTGTGGTTTCTGATTGTAGTTTTAATATGCAGTTTCTTAATGACCAATAAGAGTAAATATATTTTAATGTGCTTATCAGCCATGTGTATATTTTGTTATGTAAAGTTATTTTGCTATTTTTTATTTGATTGTTTTCCTATTGTTGTTTGTAAGGATTCTTCAAATATCAGAATGCAAGTCCTTTATCAGATACATGTACTGAAAATATTATTTTCTTTTTTTAAAGATTTTATTTATTTATTTGACAGAGAGAGAGAGACAGCCAGTGAGAGAGAACACAAGCAGGGGGAGTGGGAGAGGAAGAAGCAGGCTCTCAGCAGAGGAGCCTGATGTGGGGCTCGATCCCAGAACGCTGGGATCACGCCCTGAGCCGAAGGCAGACGCTTAACGACTGCACCACTCAGGCGCCCCTGAAAATATTATTTTCTTGACTTTTCCTCCTTTATCTCCCTCCCTCTCTTCTTCCGTCCTTCCCTTCCTCCCTCCCTTTCTCTCTTTCTCTTGTTTTCACAGGGTCTTTTAAAGTGTGAACGTTTTTAATTTTAATAGTGTAATTTATCATTTTTTCTTTTGAGTTAGTCATTTTGATTAAGATAATGTTTTATAATACATTTTGAAACTATATAGGGTGAATACCTTTTTTTAATCAAAAAATTCTTCGCTCTCCTAAGTACTTTGAGTTTTCATATAAACTTTATAATTAGTGTGTTTATTTCTATGAACAGCCTCTTGGGATTTTGATTTGGATTACATTTTCTTTTAACTCCTTAAATATATTAATAATAGCTTTTAAAACATTTTGTCTGCTAATTTTATCATCTCTGCCATTTATGAAAGTGTTTTTATTGTATTGATAAATTTTCCCTGATTATCTGTATGTCAATTAAATTTATTGTATGCTGTACATTGTAGATGCTACATTTTTGACAGTCTAGTGGTTTTTTTTTTAAAGTCATTCTTTAAAGAATGTTGAGGTTTTTTTCTGACAGGTAGTTAATTTAATTACAGCTCATCTTGATCCTTTCAAGACTTGTTCCTAAGCTTTCTTATTGTGCATATAGAATAAACTTTATTCTGGGAGTAGTTAGACCTGTTCTCAAAATAGGGCCTTTATAGAGTCTATTAAATGTCCCAGATGTTCGGTGAGATTACTTCACTATTGTCACACAGTTTTTGTAGGGTAGAAGAAAATGTCACCCCAAAATATGTCTCTTGGGGCCAAGATTATTTTGAGCTGATTATTTTGAGAGACTGCGGACACAGGGGAAACTCTGAAAACAGGGTAGAAGCTACCTTTTGGTAAGGGAAATTTACATTAGCAAGGGGCCTGGACTAGGAAGACAGCTACAGAGAAAAAAAAATATTTGCTTGCCAAACATTTCCTCTTCTCACCTTCTTGTGAATTGCCTTCCTCCTATTGAGGTCCTATCCCTTTCCTTAGCTGAGGATGATAGATAAACCTCAATAGTCTGGCAGACTTTAGTCTCAGATCTTTGTGGGGCTTCTGTATGTATATACATATATAATTAAAATTGCTTTTTTCCCCCCTTCTGTGTTTTGTTACAGAGAGGCCTCAGCCAAAACCTAGAAGGGTAGAGGAAAAATTGCTTTTCCTCCCCTATACTTAGTATGGGGTCAAAGCCTTAAAGGAACCTTATGCAAATTTTTGTGATTTTTCTGGTTTTCCTTCTCTATTCTCTGCTGCAAATTTCATCTTTCTCTACATCCCTGAATTCTGATATCTCTGTCTTCTGCTATTTGTTAGTGAGGCTTGGGTGTTCTGTTACATTCTGTCCGTCTCTAAACTGGGGTGGGATGGGGAGTGGTGTACCTCCAGAAAAGCAAACAAGTTCACTCAGGCATGAGTGGCTTTAGAATGAAGCAGTAGGCTTCATGAAGTTTTTGTTTGTTTTTCACTGTGATCTCTCAGAGACCACCAACTACCATTATCCACTAAGCTGTGCATTCACAGGTAGAGAATTCATGAGATGCAAGCAAGGAACAGGCTTCTGGGGAAATAACAATAACAAGGAAAGAGCAACTACAAAGGAGCTCATAGGGTTTTGAGACATCTGAGTTCAGTGACCTCATTGAACACTTAGGACATTCAACAGAGACTCCAGAGAGGGCCTACTTTGAAAGCAGGGTTAATTACTCCCAGAATAAAGATTATCTATATTTACACTTAGAAAGCTTAGAAACAAGTTCTGCTAAAAACAACTGGAAGCTGGAAGCAACAGTATCTAGGTGCTAGGGTAAAATGAGAATAAATTCTTCATTTTTTGTTTTTGGAGTCCACTATCTATGATATAATCAACTCAAACTATTTGAAATGTGTTTCCTATCTATAAATTCGTTCTAAAAATCATTCTCTCTGCCAGCTTGTAGATGAGATATTTTTTCTTTCCCTCCTCCATTTTGAGAATATGTCTTCTTATTCTCTTCCCATTAAGTTTTTTTAATGAACTTAGCTTTCCTTTTAAAATCTTATCATGTTCATGTTCCTATTAATTTTCATTTCTGAGTTGATTCTTTTCTTATTTTATTTTTCAGGCTTTATATTCATTTAATTTTTGTTTTCATTTCTTAACTATAAAGTTTTTAAAAATATAAACCATATCTTATCATCAGTTTAAATAACATTTATTTTAGGCTTCTAAATTTTACATACCTATACTTTATTTTAGCTCTATTTCCACTGAATTTTTTAAAACATTTTCTTTAGGTAGCTGCTTTAATTATTATTAACTACCTTAATGGTTTTTGAAATTATTTATCTATTTCAAGTTCCTGCTCGCATTTAAGTGTATTATTAAATTGTATAATTTTAATTCTATTGTTATATTGTTATTAATATTTTATTTTATTTCTCCTTTGTAAGCTGACCTGTAGAATAGTGATTCCTTACCCAGTCATTCAAAATATTATTGAATTAGTCCTTCTCAAAACATTTATGCAGCTCTCCAATGGTGAATAGGACACTTCTATTAGAAGATTTAATTCCTGGGCACCTGGGTGGCTCAGTTGGTTAAGTGTCTGCATTCGGCTCAGGTCATGATGCGGGGTCCATGATGTGGCTTCCTGCTCAGTGGGGAGTCTGTTTCCCCCTCCCTACCCTGCTACTCCTGATCTCTTTCGCAAAATAATAAAATCTTAAAAAAAAAATAAGATTCATTTCCTTCAAGAGTAATTGGTTCTTCCAGAAAACAAAGCATTTGCCAAATAACCCAGTACTAACCTAATATCATCTTGGCCTCATGGTTCAGGTGACTTTTGAACCTTAAGGAATCAAAGACCCTCTTGGAATGTGCTTTAGTTCAAAAGAACTTACTGATTAGAAGATGTGACAAGACCTATCCTTCTGCAAATCCAGCATTATAGTGGGGCTCCAGCATCTCATAACCACTCCTGAGGAATTCAACTGTTTCTTACAGGGAATATAGGTTATCATGACAATGGAATAGTCATCTATTTTATGATGCCCACTGGTCTGCCAGGGTCAAATTCTGGAAAGAGTGGAAAGTGGAACAGCTCCTTCTTGTATACCACTAAAAAGCCTCCAGATTTAAGAAGTGCTATTAGCAATGACCTGTTTGTTAGCTCAAAGGTCCAGCCCCTCCTCTGGAGCCCAGTAATGATTTGGAGGAGACTATAAACCATATTTCTACTCAATTCCAGTCTGAAGTTAGAAATCTGAAGAAAAAACAACATGCATATGAATGAAGCCCAAGCTTTGGAGGACATTAAAAAGGGAATTGTGAATTCTAGGTTCAAATTAACACATTACCATTTTAACTTCCCCCTTTTTTTTTCTCAAGTTTTTATTTGAATACCAGTTAGTTAACATGCAGTGTAAGATTAATTGCAGGTGTACAATATAGTGATTCAACACTTCTATAAAACACCCAGTGCATATCACAGCAAGTGCACTCCTTAATCCCCATCAGCTATTTAACCCATCTCCACACCTCTCATCTCTGGTAACCATCAGTTTGTTCTCTGTATTTAAAAGTCTATTTCTTGGTTTGCTTCCCTCTTTCTCTTTTTCCCCTTTGGCTTGTTTGCTTTGTTTTTAAATTCCACATCGGAGTGAAATCATATGGTATTTATCTTCATGTGACTGACTTATTATTATCAACATAATACTCTCTAGCTTTATCCATGTCATTGCAAATGGCAAGATTTCATTCTTTTTTATGGCTGAGTATTATTCCATCATATAGATAGATAGATAGATTATAGATATAGATATATAGATATACACTACTTCTTCTTTATCTATTCATCGGTTGATGGACACTTGGGCTGTTTCCATAATTTGGCTATTGTAGATAAGGCATAATGCTACCATAAATGTCAGGATACATGTGTCTCTTTGAATTAGTATTTTTGTGTTCTTTGGGTAAATACTTAGTGGTACAATTGCTGATAATAGGGTGGCTTTACTTTTACTTTTTGAGGAACCTCCATACTGTTTTCCAGAGTGGCTACACCAGTTTGCATTCCCACCAACAGTGTAAGACGGTTCTCCTTTCTCTGCATCCTTGCTGACCCCTGTTTCTTGTGTTGTTGATTTTCAGCCTTTCTGACAGGTGTGAGGTGATATCTCATCGTTTTTATTTGTATTTTCCTGATGATGAGTGATGTTGAGCATCTTTTCATGTGTCTGTTGGCCATCTGTGTGTCTTCTTTGAAAAAATGTCTATGTATGTCATCTGCCCATTTTTTAATTAGATTATTTGTTTTTTTGGGTGTTGAGTTTGATAAGTTCTTTATAGATTTTCTATACTAACCCTTTATCAGACATGTTATGGGCAAGTACTTTCTCCCATTCCATAGGTTGCCTTTTAGTTTTGCTAATTGTTTCCTTCACTGTGTAGAAGCTTTTCATTTTGATGAAGTCCCAATAGTTTATTTTTGCTTTTGTTTCCCTTGCCTCGGGAGACATACCTAGTAAGAAGTTGCAATGGCCCATGTCAAAGAGGTTACTGCCTGTGTTCTCCTCTAGAATTTTGATGCTTTCCTGTCTCACATTTAGGTCTTTCATCCATGGTGTAAGAAAGTAGTATGGTTTCATTTTTTTGCATGATGCTGTCCAGTTTTTCATTTGTTCAACCATTTGTTGAAGAGACTGTCTTTTCCATTAGACATTCTTCCCTGCTTTGTGGAAGATTAATCGACCATATAGTTGTGGGTTCATTTCTGGGTCTTCTATTCTGTTCTATTCATCTATATGTCTGTTTTTGTGCCAGTACCATACTGTCTTATGACTACAGCTTTGTCGTGTAACTTGAAGTCTGGAATTGTGATGTCTCCAACTGTGCTTTTCTTTTTCAAGGTTGCTTTGGTTATTCAGGGGTTTTTGTGGTTCTATACAAGTTTTAGGATTGTTTGTTCTAGCTCTGTGAAAAATGCTATTGGTATTTTGATAGGGATTGCATTAAATGTGTAGGTTGCTTTGAGTATTATAGGTATTTTAACAACATTTATCTTTCCAGTCCATGAGCATGGAATTTTTTTCCATTTCTTTGTGTCATCTTCAATTTCTTTCATCAGTGTTTTACAGTTTTCGGAGTAAAGGTCTTTCACCTCTTTGGTTAGGTTTATTCCTAGGTATCTTATTGTTTTTAGTGCAATTATTAATAGAATTCATTCCTGAATTTCCTTTTCTGCTGCTTCATTATTGGCATATTGAAATGCAACAGATTTCTGTACACTGATTTTGTATCCTTGACTTTACTGGATAAAGCTGCTTAAAAGTGCAATCAGAGTTTGCAACTTACAGATTTTTGGAGTTCTCCAAAACTAGACGTTCTGTTGGTTTCCCCTCTAGGACTTATTGGCAGAGCTCTGGTGTCTCTTCCTCTTCTTATAAGAACACCAGTCCTATTGGATTAGGACTCCACCCTTATGGCCTCATTTAACCTTAATTATCTCCTAAAAAGCTCCATGTCCAAAATGGTCACCTTGGAGTGTCAGGCTTTACAAATGAACTTTTTGGGAACACAGTTTAGTCCATAACGACTACAGGCATAAGCATATACATAGATGGAATTTAGAGCTAGAGTGTGGAGTAGAAACAGTTGCAGAAATCCTGAACACATTTCATAAGTTAAAATACATGCAATACAAACCACTATGTTTTTTGAGATATATACAGATAACATATATCAAAACTATAATAGAAGAAGGAAAATATAAAGCCCATCCTAAGTTTCTTAGTTAACTTTTGTTCTAGTGAAAGAGAGAGAGGCTACTGTCACTAAATGCACAAGGGGATCCACAGTATGGATAATGTTCTATTGCTTGATGTGGGCAGTAGATACATGATAATTCACGTTATTATTCCTAGTCACTTACATTTCAAATTCCATTACTTCTTATCCTAATATGTCATTTGTTGTAAGATGTGTCTTAAATTCAGATATGTTAAAATTGAAAAAAAAGTGCATCTTTTTTTTATGAGGTATATATTCTTTTATACTAATGACACATTTTACTATTCAAGTTGTGAACCAACCTTTCTCTCCAACTGATTTATTATTGTTAACACACATTTTCTACAAATTTATTCCACTGAAAAATAAGTGGTATATCTTCCTATTGTTCAAAACAATAGAGTGTATTCTTCCTCAGAGCTTGATTTTGGTTTTATATTATACTTCAACCTGAACCCAAGAAAAAAGTATCTTAGTATGATTTCATTTAATATTTAATATTCTATTGTTCTGTGTTCCCTATACTGTACTTTTCCACAAAAGAACATTTTAATATGCCTTAGCTATTTAAGTTCATATGTAATTTTTTTTCTCTTTTAATTGGAGATTTGATTGTTTCTATTTCTAGTGGTTACCCCCACCTCACTGCCTCTAGTTTCTAAATACCTTGAGGAAGTAGAGTGATGGCCTTTCAGTTTTCATAATTGGAAGTTGAATCACTTGTCTGTGTCAGGCTTTCTGATTGCAAAAAGCATTATGCTTATTTTGTTAATTAAGTTTAATCCATATACAGTCAGTTAAAAATATAACTCTTGGTAATCTACTGAAATGTAAGAAATTTAAATGTCTGTCTCTATCCTAAACTGTTAAAATTATTTCAGCAGAAAAGGTTGTCAAATTTCCAAGTAAACATATCATTATCTAGCATTCATGCATTATGGATTTTTTCTTTTTTTCTTTTTAGTTTTACATCTCATGCATTTCATTATCCATTTTCCAACTACAGAGCATGCCCACTCTAAAATTTCTGTATAGTACTGTATGCCCATAGTGAGAGCACACAATTGAATTAAAAATGCAATAGCAGAGCCAGGCATTTGTGGTTAGGTATTTTACAATTAATTTACTGTAACAATGCTAATTTAAGTCTGCATTAATATTCCTTTTCAAACAAGCTGAAAATGTAATTGCAGTGTACACAGGACAAATAATAGGAATGGCTTGCCCAATTTATTACTCTGCAAAATAATTAGTGTGATGGCCAATTAAAGGATGCTTTTAAATATAGTTATTATATTGTTTATCAAACAGAAGTAACTCAAGGGAGGCTAAAGGTGTTATTAAAAACATTAATTTAATTCCTTCTATAAATGACATAAAATTATCATAAAGCATAATATATGGTCTTGGAAGAGTACTTTAATGAAGTCTTGGAATAATTAGGGGGGTTATCATGATAATTTGCCACTAATAAAATGAAAAGCCTAATAGCGCATTTTCTCTTTCTTATTTTCAAAGTAATAAGAAACAAGATTGATGAAATTGGCTCTATATATTATATTTTATATAATATGTATTCTACATACATATTCTGTTAGCAGTAATAATATTTTTGCTTCTTTCATTAAGGATAGCTGCTTTTATTCCAAGTATCTAATATAAAAAAAATTTTGATCAGCTGTATTATTACCAGACTGCATTTTGTTGTCTTTCCATGCAAAGTGGAGTTAAAACCAACACAGGCAAGGGGAAGAGGCCGAAAATCAGAATGAAGGAAGGAAGAGAAAAACACAATGTTTTTGCTTTCCACAAAGATGTGCTTCAACGCCCTTTACTAGTGTTGCTCAGAACCTTTTTGGTTTTTGAGATATTAATTGGCATGCTTTAGGGGAAAGAATGTGATTTTTGCTGTTATTGTTAATTGTTTGCTGTACTAAACAAATTCAATTCAACCTCTAACAACAAAATTCCTGAGATTTTTAAACATAAATGCTAATAATCTATATGGATTTCTAGGAATGGAAAATTGATTTCATTATTCCTCCAAAATAATTCTTCATTAAAAGAATAAAGCACCTCTTAACATTATAAGAATGCTGTACATCATATAAGACCCACACAATTTAGTTAATTTAGGTAGAGAAAAAAATGTTGGTCCTTAAATACCTAACATTTCAACCCTCAGGTGGAATCTACCATATATCGTTTAAATATCTTAGAATGTCATTCTCAAAATCTCCAGTCACTAAACTAGCAACTGAAGCATAAGAATTCCGTTGGATTTAGTGATAAAACTTGTATTTGAATTATATCCTTATCTTTTCACTCTTTTTTTTTTTAAGATTTTTTATTTATTTATTCGACAGAGCTAGAGACAGCCAGAGAGAGAGGGAACACAAGCAGGGGGAGTGGGAGAGGAAGAAGCAGGCTCCTAGTGGAGGAGCCTGACGTGGGGCTCGATCCCACAACGCCGGAATCACGCCCTGAGCCGAAGGCAGACGCTTTAACCGCTGTGGCACCCAGGCGCCCCTAGCTTTTCACTCTTGAGAACCATCTTACGATGATGTGTATAAACATTTCCAAGTACTTCATCTGTAATTGTTTAGATAATCCACAAATCTACCGACTCAGGAAAAATGATGAATGCTGACAAGGCACTTATTTTGTATTTTGGAATGATGAGCCAAATGATACTACGGTTTATATTCATCTTTATAACCAACTAACAAGCACTGAGCCATGGGTGATTATGATCAGCAATGGCTTAAACAAAATCAGAATTAGCAATAAGGAAAGGAGAGCTTCATCTGTAATGTATGGGTGAGAATATTGTAAAAAATCTCTCTAAGTGCCACCTTAAGAAAATTCAAATCCAGATGGGGGTGATGATTATCACAAGATGCTTCAAAGGAGAAGAAATCATTCCCTGTTGAAACTCCAAAGAGATGTGTCAAACCTTACACTTTCCCCTTCCTTTATACTGACCTCTACTGTTAACATAAAATGTGGGTTGTGTTAGCAATCATGCACTTCCACGGTGTTATGGAGGCTGTTTTGATTTAGATATGCACTGATACTGTTAAAACTTTAAAGGCTTTCTTTACTTGACCTCTGGTTGCAGGCTTATAGCATGAGATCAGTAACACCTAATACTCTATAAATCAAAATGTTGTTAGTCTTTACCACTTTTAACAATTGACTCCAGGGAGACCAAAAGGAATGTGGGTAAGAAGGGCCATTTTCAGTTCCCCATACCTAATGTCTTAAAGTATCACACTATTATTGGTCATTGAGATATGAATACTACTAATAATATTTTTATTTGTTTTGTTTTTATTTGCTAATAAAATAACTTTTCAATATTATCTTCTAAGTCTGTTTTGTAAACTTGAAGAGTAAAATACGTACTTACTGGAATGTTTTTTCCACTGGAATGTTTTATTTTACCCCTGGCAAAATTATAAAATGTGATCTCATACCAAATTTACAGTCTATGTTTTCATCTCTTATAACCTTGGCTATTCTTAACCTATATTTCTTTACTATTACCGCTGCAGTGACATCAATGCACCTTTGAACTTTTTATCACACTATGGCCTCTGCCTACAATATTTTATTTTAATTCATTTAGGACGTACTTCAAAACCTATGAATTAGTTTAAACGCTAAATAGTAAATCACACATTACATATTTGGAAGAAAAATAACATAGAAATTAAAGAAACATTGAAAAAATTGCCTATTTTTATTTGATATAATGCCATCCTGGAATTAATTATGATAAATTATTTTATATATATCACTTCCATTAATTTGGACGTGCTTTTATATGCGATTGATATATAAAATGTGAGTGTCTATTGTCAGGATTTTAGAACTTGTTGAATCACTCATTCATCAATAATCAGTTGTAGAGCAAATACTGTTCAGGAAATTGTTCTAAATACTTTCTAAAATTTAAAACATATTCAACAGACCTCTGCCCTGAAAGAGCTCATCACTTATTTAGAGGTGTTTTACATGATAGTATTTGTTCCAATATACTTATTTTGCAACTAACTTATCCCTGAATGGATAGTTCATATATATACATTTTTTGCTTCTAAAGACATTAACAGCTCCTATTTAGATTTCGTCACTAATGAGACTGTTCAATTTTTCTATGAAAGATTCCTACGCACTTCTAACTTTCAGACCGGGTAGCTATTCTTCGCATGGTTCTTTTTATCTTGAAAGGAAAAAAATACCCAAACCATGAATGTAAAACTTGAAATTAAAGATGACGTTAAATTCAAATTCCGTAATTAATGTCAGCCACCATTCTAAAAGATGCACTGTGCTTGTCTTCATGATGATGATGGCAAATAAAAACTCTGCTTAATAGAAGATATGATATGCTTTTTAGAAAATAAAATATCTTTTTAGTCAAGACAGTTACACTCCTTTGTGTGTGTTTTTAAACTCAGTTATGTTGTCTCTGCTCATGGTGGAGAGTATGAGGGTTGGAAGACATAATTAAAAAAATTAAAAACCAAAGTAACGTGTGTGCATTTTGATTTATGTTTAGATACACACATAGTGAAAAGAACGGTGAGATTTACACTTTCAGATGGAGCATATTTTATCATGTCACTCAAGAACTCAAGAATACCATGTAGCCATAAGATGTATACTAATTATATTTCTAATAAAAGGAACATATTTTAACACCAAGAAAAACCACATGCAAGATAATTTAATATTAACCTAGTTTAAAGTTTTTCTATAGTGAAATATATCACAGATTCGAAAGACTACACAGTTTTTAAAATGGCTAGATGGATGCCATTGATGAGAGGCTGGCCAGTAAGAAACTAGAGCATAAGTGAGCATATGTGTTAATTTTGATACGCACAGTGTGCCTCCTACCATTCTCACCCTTTCTCATCACCCCCCCAAAATCGTAAAGTTAAGTTGCTATATTTTCCTTAATTTTATTTAGAATTAAGTAAACTAAACAACCTATAGTTCAATTTCGTTAACTTTTCAACAGTTTGCATAAACTTGTTAGGATGTATACTAACAGGTATTTGTCTATCACTTGATTCTTATTATTCCTTTGTGCAGATTATGTTTATAATTTCATTTCAGTAGATTCATCCTTTGAAATTTCTTTATTTTCACTTCCGCATAGTATTTTATAGCATAAATACATATAAATTTCTTTATTCATTCTCCTGTTCCCAAATACCTTATGCTGTTTTCAAGTCGTTGTAATGGCTCAGATGCACCCTGTGCAAATGTTTCTCTGGCATGCACACTGGGGTTGTGGAAATTCTGTTATATATATTAACATTTTCAGAGAGAGGCTGTAAAAACAGGCAATGCATTTATTTGAAGTCTTAAGAATTACAATTTGGGAAACACAGATTGGAGAGGAATCCAATGAACGTTCTTATTTGGGGTCCACATTAGGGGTTTATAAAGGCAAAAACTCCGAGCTTTTACAAGGTTGTTTTGAAAGAATTCTATTTGGTGCTGGGAGAATTTAAGCTGATTATCTAATACGTGTTTGGCTATTTGGCTAACAGGTGTTATATTATCTTTATTTCAGCCCAAGGTACACAGAAATGTTCCAGGATGTGGTTATGTGGTTAAGGCTCATGTGTGAGAATTCATTTTTCACCTGGATATGGACATACATAAACTTCAGTTGCCAGGGGCGCCTGGGTGGTTCAGTTGGTTAAGTGTCTGCCTTTGGCTCAGGTCATGATCCCAGCGTTCTGGAATTGAGCCCCGCATTGGGCTACCTGCTCGGAGGGGTGTCTGCTTCTCCCTCTCCCATTGCCCCTCTCCCTGTTCATGTTCTCTCTCTCTCTCTCTCAAATAAATAAATAAAATCTTAAAAAAGACAAAAAGAAAAAGAATTTCAATTGCCTAATGGCTTCCCAGCTCCATTTTAGAACTCCTAGCCATTACAATTCCATTGTGTAACTCTCTGTTCATGGGATATTTAACTTTATTTAGTAATAACACCAAGTGAGCTCAACGGCTCAAAACCAGATGCTGAAATCAGAAGAGTGTTTTTCAAGCCAAGCACAGGGAAACCACGTTTTCTGTCAAGTATGGTGGCAGAGGAATGTACGTTTTCTGAAGCAACAGTGCCCTTTCTTACATCCAGTGTGCAGTGTCAGACCTGCTGGTGGGCAGGCAGCACTGTAATTGGGTTTCTACTAGAAGAGCCTCCTGATATTTGGCTTTATGGTTTTATGGTTTTATAGGCTTTATGGTTCCTCACCATGTTGAATCCAAGTCACATTTCTGTTGGGCTCAAAATGAGGAACAGAATGCTGTGTCATAAGTTATATGTAGTTTCAACTTTGGTAGCTATTAATGAAATTTAGCCCGTGTAATGCTTGTTTCTGTCCTGTGCCCACTTTTCTCCTGAGTTTTCTTTTTATTGTAAATATGTATGGATTATTTGTATCATCTGAATGTTACAATTACAGTGTCTTCTCCTAATGTGTGGCTTCTCTATGCACTCCCTCTAAAATGTTTTTTTTTTAAATTAGGAATATTCTATTTTATTTTAGTTTCTCAAATTTCTCAAATTTATTTCTTTACATTTGCATTTTTGCATCTCATTTTAAGAAATGTTTACTACCCAAGTTCTGAAGATAAACTTCTGCATGTTCTTCTGAAACATTTTAAATTTCGCCTTACATGATTGTGTCCTTGATCTATATTTAAGTGATTTTTTTCCCCTTTGGGTGTGGTGTATTAATAACTTGAAGAAATCTAAGAAGAAAATCAAGGGAATCTGGAGATTATTGCAATAAGGGCCAAGGGGATAGTATTATGAAAGTATTTTTAGAGCTATTAGCCTGATGCTACAAACCCCTGGAAAGTGAGAAAATAGAAACTTATTTTCTATATCTATTGAAATGGATAAACATTTTGGCCACCACCCTTTATTGAATTTTCTATCCTCTCTCCACTGATTAGCAATAACAGCTCTAGCAGGTGTCAGGATTTGATACGTTTGTGGGTCCCTTTCTGGGCTCTCTCTCTTTAGTTTCTTGGTATAGTTTCTATCTTGGTGCTAATATCAAACAGTGACAAAACAGAAAGCCTCCATTGTGCTAGAGTTCTTTCTCCTTGGTGGGGACTGAATTCCAATTTCCAGGCTTTTCCACTGAATTCTAATGTTGGTCATATTATTCTGTTGAAAGTCTTCCACTGTTGAAGAAAAGGCAAAAGTCTTACAGGTGGGAGGAGTGTCATGTGCTAGGCTCTTCTAAAATCGGAATAATTTGTTTCCCCAAATTAGTATGTTGAAATGCTAATCCACAAAGATGATGGTATTCGGAGGTGGGGCCCTTGGAGTTGATTGGGTCATGAGATCTCTGCCTTCATAAATGAGATTATCACCTTTATGAAAGAGGCTCCAGAGAGATCCATAGACTTTTCTACCATGCAAGGACAGAGGAAAAAATTGACAGTTTGCAACCCTGAAAATCTCAGTTTCCAGCTCCCTGAACTGTGAGAATTAAATTTTTGTTGTTTACAAGCCACTCAGTCTTGTGGTGTTTTGTTATAGCACCCAAGGGTACTAAGATTAGACCTCTCTTGAATTTCTGTCCCTCCATGGTCCTGGCCCCTCAAAAACTTGTTGCTTGGGTCACTCTCCAATACCTAGAACCAGTTATTCATCTTTTGTTCTTGTTCATCTATTGTATTTGTTCTTATTAAAAGGAATGGGGTCCAAATCAAATTAGTCCTCTATTATCATAGAAAGAACCAACATTTCCTTTTCATTTTACATACAACTTTTAATTTTTTCTCAAATCAGCATTATATATTTTATAGATGTTTTTCTTATATGTTTTTTTAAAAAATTTATTCTTTTTTTAAAGATTTTATTTATTTGTTTGACAGAGAGAGGGAGAGCAAACGGGGGGGGGAAGGGTCAGAGGGAGAAGCAGACTCCCTGCTGAGCAGCGAGCCTCATGCAGGGCTCGATTCTGGAACCCTGGGATCATGACCTGAACCAAAGGCAGACACTTAATCGACTAAGCCACCCAGGCACCCCCCAAAAAAGTATTCTTAATTACTTTAAATATATTAACCATTTATAATAGATTCTATATATCATAATTCTGCATTATTTATAGGTCTTATTCTAAGTTTGCTTTTCTTCTCCAATTCATTGTGGTTTGCTTCCTCAAGTATTTTAAATTTATTATTGTTATTAGCCTCATTTTCCTTGAAATTTTATTTATAGATATTCCTGATGGTTTGAATTTAAAATGCTTTCTTTCAGAGATAAATTTTTATTTACTTTTGGCACACACCTCAAGGCACTGTCAGTGATTTGGGGGGCTATTTTCAAACCATAAAATTACTGCGAATTCTGGACTTAAATATAAATGATCGTTTGCTTGAGAGTAAGATTTACCATGAAATAATTTTTATTTTTTTAATATTTTTCTCCTCACATTCCCCTAGAACTAAGGGCAAGCCCAGAAAGTTTCCTCACTATCTTTCTCTATTGGGTGACTTCTTTTTTTTTTCACCCGATTCATACTTAATATGTCTTATTTTAAGGGTTCTGTCTTTCTTTAGGATTCTCAAATCCTATTTCTCACCCTTCAAGGGCATCAGGAATTGCCTCCTGTTCCTGACATGTGGCCCATTAAAATCCAGGCGATGAGCCAGCAAGACTGGCAGTTAACCCAGGGCAAATTCCATCATTAGCCTTCCCTGAAGTCTGTAGATTCACACTCTGATGTTATTTTTTTTCTATTCTTTATTGAATTTTTATACTTTTTTGTCAGTTAGGCTATGATCTTTAATATGATTTTAAACATATTTTCAACAGCATTTTTGGTGTGCTATACATAGTTTTGACAGAACATTAAGAAACAGTTTCAAGGCCTTCCATCTTGGCTTAGCTGAATGCAGCTTTATTTGAATGGTAATGTGTAAATTATTCTTAAACGTTTAATTAAATGAACTTTCTTTAGCAGAGTGTAAGACTTTTGAAAGAAAGGTATTACACAATCCAAGATATTATCACAGCTTACTTTACATAGAAATAGAACCAAAAAACTTTCAAGAAAAAGGTCTACAAATCATATCTAAGCTTCATTTATTTAATTCTAAAACAAAAATACGGAAACTCAAATACAAAATAATATAAAGACACAATCATTTATTTACAGAATAGTTATCATAAGCACTATAGTATTTCAAAGGGTCAACAATGTTTCTCATTGTAGCAATTAGGATATTTAAATTGAGTTTCTAAAAGGAAGAATAGGTTAGGCGTTGATTTTACAGGCCTTTCCCGTAGCCTCAAATAGGTCAGATGCTATGAAGCTTGTTCGAATCTTTCTTGTCACATTAACTCAAGCAATTGTTAAGAAGATACATATACCAGATAGAAATAAAATAGAATCTAGTCAAGGAACTATGACTGGACCAATCACTTGTATTTACTTACCAAATTTACATTTTCGATAACATATCACTAGCATTGATGAGAATCAGATGCATTTGAGAATGGGAACAAGACTCGTCCAAGAGTGGGGGTACATGGCTAGCTATGTATAAAAGATGCAGGGATCCAAGAACTAATGTTTTCCCTGAATTGTAATGGCATGTGCCAAATTAACACCATATATTTTGACTGTGCATGACCCAATAGTAGGGGAACTTGGACACCAGAATTTGTGTCTGGCAGCCAGGAGATTAAATAATTATGTAATAATAAATAAATATAAAAAATAATTAAATTTGTTTAAAACCCAAAATATTTAAGGCCCATGGGAGAAGGGAGATAATCATTAAATCTATGTATCTTTATGATGGCAGTCATTAATTTTTTGTTTAAGATTTTATTTATTTATTTATTTGAGAGAGAGAGAAAAGACGAGCGGAGGGAAGGGCAGAGAGATACAGAGAAGCAGACTCACCACTGAGCAGGGAGCCCCATGCAGGGCTTGATCCCAGTATCCCAAGGTCATTACCTGAGCTGAAGGCAGATGCTTAACTGGCTGAGCATCCAGGCGCCCTATAGTCATTCATTTTAATTCTATACCATAATACTTAGGGATAATAACTCTATGTCATGTATTGATAATCCCTGCAATCTTAATATTGTATATGGAAAACGTATAGATACACATAGTTATCGGATTGAAAATAGTATACACGAGTCCTTGGCTGTCTGTCAATCCCTATGTTATCTGTGTATATTTGTGTGTGTGTGTGTTCTCTCTGCATGTATATTTTATAGACATCATATTTGATATAATTGATTCCTTAGAAATGCAGATCTTATGATAATGGATTCTCCCCTATTCATTAACTGCATGTAACCTTTTGAATAAAATATTATTAATTTAGTGGTATCTTGGCCATAACTGAGAGAATTCAAGGCAATTTACCAAAAAAAGTTTGAGGGAAAAAACACATATTGATCAGTACTAAGTAGTAAAAATTTATTGCAATGTTGTCAGTTGCTTTATTCCAGATCAATACAAATCTCACCAAAAGCTTCTTAAATGCAATAAGAGTCTGACAAGACCTTTTTGTCACAGATTAGTGTTAAAGCAATGAAAGAGCCCCCAAGGAAAATTGTCTTTCTGGCTGAAATGCCAGTTGTATTCTGTATCTGAGGTGTTCCATGCATGTACGACATTTTTATTGATATTGTGTGTGTCTAAATTCTTTTTTATAAAGACCTTAAACATTTCATGTGCAGACTAATGCAAATAAGGATAATCTGAGAATTTAAATCTAGATTCATTGTTTTCTCTAAAAAATCCTCTATTTGATGCATATTATATTGCTGAGCAGAATTAGATTATAGAAGCCCAAGGCCAATTAACTTCTGCAATATTTTTAGATTCTTCCATCACATTGATTTTAAATTAATGAAAAGGTAATATTTTCAATGAGGTGTAAGAATAGGTTAACAAAACTTTTTTTTTTTATGTAGAAAAGGATTATAAATTGGATACAATTTAAATTTAGATTTTACCCAATAAAGCCATGAAGTAAAATAGAAGAACCTAATTTGGGACTGCAGAAGGAGTTCTCGGGAGCTTGAGACAAGCTGCATTTCATGAATTCTGATAACACTAGAATTTATTCATCTTGGCAGTATTGTAATGTCAGTTTGTATAAGTAAACCCATTGAGACTTGCTTATTTTGGTGCATGTTTCTTTTGGCACTTTCAATTATTTGGACAGAGAGAGCATGTGCATCTTCCATGATATTTATGTGAATTTAATTTTATGAAAGGTATCAGTTTAACTGTATAGGGATTTATCTTTTTCAAATAAAAGAAAAAATCTGATTTTGGAACTGTAACTTTTGCTTAAATTTGTTATTTTAGAATCCTTTACTCTAGGCACATAAACTCATGCATGGTTTGCATGTAAGTATTGCTTTTTATTCTGTCTCTTCTCTAGATTTTTGCCTTTGTAATTTCAAACATTTTTTGTTAGTGCAACGGTGTAGCCCTATTTACTACAATTTCTATTAGCTGCCAGAATTAGTCTGATTTTAAATATTGGATAAATACATAAAAATATCATGCCAATATATAATATTGTTTTGCAAATATAGTATGTAATTATATGACATAAACACAAAATGATTATGATAATCATTAAAATATATGTATCAATAAGTGCATATTAAATATATATACACACAAGTAAATTCTATTCTTTTCTATTCTTCTATTCTATTCTATTCTATTCTATTTTTTGTTTAAAGATTTTATTTATTTATGCGACAGAGATAGAGACAGCCAACGAGAGAGGGAACACAAGCAGGGGGAGTGGGAGAGGAAGAAGCAGGCTCATAGCGGAGGAGCCTGATATGGGGCTCGATCCCATAATGCCGGGATCACGCCCTGAGCCAAAGGCAGACGCATAACCGCTGTGCCACCCAGGCGCCTCTATTCTATTCTATTCTATTCTATTCTATTCTATTCTATTCTATTCTATTCTATTCTATTCTATTCTATTCTTTCTATTCCATTCCATTCCATTCCATTCCATTCCATTCCATTCCATTCCATTCCATTCCATTCCATTCCATTCTTTTCTATCCTATCCTGTTCTAACAGTGCCACTCTCAGCACTGTGATATTTTTCTGAAAACTACTGTCATGATTTCACGTTAATTTTTCCATGTTGACTTAGAATGGATGTTGCTACCTCACAAGAAATTCCTGAATTAAAATTGGCAAGGTAGAATATGGAAATATATTTTGCAAAGAATTTAGAATAGGTATTTATTTAGTCTAATCACAATTCTGAGCCTCGAGGAAAATGGCCCAAAACTATACCCTGAATACCATTTATAGATGTAGGACAACACAGTGAGGAAAAATGTGTGTGTATGTGGAGCAGATTATTAGTAATATCACAGTGGACCTACTTTTATAATCGATGATATCTAACAGCCATCACTGGTGTCACGTTCTGCATTAGTAGGCTTTAAGGTAAATGTACACAAGCATATGGTTAATTACAGAGCGGACCCTGTCCCTACATCAGGCTGTCATCGGTATCACTGCTTTGGAACCCACTTTTATTTAAAGATTTGAGAAATGCTAAAGGAAAAACTAGTCACAGAAAAGGAGCATACCTTTGAGAGAAAAGTGTATCTGGCTTTAACCACAGGCTCTATGTCTAACTAGCTCTGTGACCTTTTGAAATGTACTTCAGCAATTTGGCCTCAGGTCCCTGGTTGTTAGAAATGGGGTAGTCATGATATACCTTTCTGAGGAATGTTTCTGCCTTCAAGCCTTCATATTTTCTGCTTGTTTCTAGAATGATAGTGTGTTTATGTGAGTTCTCCTTTGTCCGCTACCCTAATAAGTGTGCTGTCCTCCATCACATTTTAATTTCTTGTTCCTCCCCTGAGGCTCTATTTTTCTTGTCTTTCCTAGGTACTAATTTCTAATCATTAGGCTTTGCAACTGGAACTTCTCGAGTTGGTCTCCTGGATATGGGATGCCTTCCACAGTAAAGTCTGATGGCTTCCAGAAACCTCCAGAAGGGAGATGAATTTGCAGCCTGTGTTGGAACACAGCCATGCCTGTGAGTTTATGTCTTGTCTGTGCTGCTCTCTCTACAAAGACAGAAAGTTGCAATTTATGACCCTCAAAACCTAAAATGATTGCTATTTGACCCTTCAAAGAACAAGTTTGTGGACCTCTGATCCAGACGGTGGAGTGATAGTCTGGTTTTATGATGAGTTATTTCAAGTGTAGCATATCTTTATGGTATAAAGAGGAAGGATCTAAACACCCCATTACGTCCTGCAACTAGAGTGCCTCTGCTTTCAAAACAGTCATTAAAAATCATTAGATAGACATAAGTCAGCAGACCATATGTTTCAAAAAAAAAAAAAAAAGCTTTCAATTGATTAAATCAAGCACACCTTTCTGGGTCTTCTGACATCAAACTCCAGTGTCCCTTCCTTACTCCAAAATTGTCTTTTAAGTGGTGATGATTATAACTAGAACACGTGGAGCGAAGACTGAACCACGTTTTAATTCCCATGGAGAATTTTGTCTGCTTCTAAAATCATTCACAGATGGTATCTACCCTCCATCCAAATTCCCAAAGACCTGAATTCCCATGTGGGTGGAGGCAGCTTTAGCTAATAGCCCTAATTCTTAAAATTTTTATGTTTCTTGCGCTTAACATGTACTTAATTCTGAAAAGGGGGAAAAAGAACTACAGTTTCTATTCTTGTAAATATAGCACCTTTTGTGCCTACTAAAACCACTGTAAGAATCATTAAATAGATGCATTTATTCATTGAGATATTATGCTCCTGTGGCTACGCACATGGAATAAATCAGGCTGAGCAGTTGTGTTCCTCTCCCTAAGGGCCCCCAATTGGGTTGAAATATCTTTCTGCCTGAAGTCATATGGTTTAGAACCTAATCAAAATGTGTGGTTTAGAATTCCTGAGCATTTTTGACAGCCTAGGGAACAAATAAGAATGAAAAAAGAAGTCTGGGTAATTTTTATGTCAATGCTTTCTTTCGATCCTGACAGTAGTGGAAGGGGGTATCGCTCATTTTAATTTCTACTAAATCAAGTATGTCTTCTATATATCAGGTGTATGTCTCAGTATGTATGTTTTGTAATTGTTTTTCAAAAGATAACCTGAGAGATGGAAATGACAAGTGAGCAAATTGAATTTTATAAAAAGTATTTTTAAAATCATTTCTTTGGAGGTGACTACTGTGACTTCTACCTTTACAATACGGTTTTTAAAATTTTATATTCAGCTTCCCCTTAGATACATGTTGTTTCTTTATTCCTTCTTGCTGAGCAAATAAGAGCATGTTTTCCAAAAAGAAACAATTTTTTTCAGTTTTATTGAGAAATAATTGACTTACATCAATGTGTAAGTTTAAGGCATACAACATGATAGTTTGATTTACAATCTTTTTACACGGATATTAGATTTAAGAAAGTTTTAGCTGAGGTGGTTCGTATGATTACAGATAGCTAGGATGCCTTGGCTGTATCCTAAATCTAGGGCTTCACTTTGTGAAAATAAGGGGAAGTTTATTTAAAATGGAAACCCTGCAGGGGGAGCTCTTATGCACATACCACTCCTTGAAGCAGAAACAGCAGGAAGAGGGAAGATAACAATTATCTTGACAATGGAGGACACTTTTCTCCTAAGAATTTTATCTCCTGCTTTCCAGAAAAAGAAGGATGATCCCTCCCTGCACCAGCAACTGCACACTAACTACTGCTTGCAGCCCAGAAACCGCCACAACCACACGCTCTTGTTCTTCTCCAAAGCACTTTTGTTCAAAACAACCCTCTCCAATTTCCTCCTAAAACCTAATAAAAGCTGACCTTCCCTTTGTCTGTTTGGACTTGCCTATGGTTTGCTATAATTTGTCCTGAACTACAATTCTTCTGCTATTTCCTAATAAATTCATTTTGCTGATAAAGTAACTGGCCATTTTATTTTTTAAGGTTGACACGTTCTACTTGTTATCTGGGGCCTTTGGCTTTTTTCTCTACATGCTGTCTGCTGATGCAAGAATGTTCAAAACTGTTTCTTCATTCATATTATGGTGCCTAGGCTGCGCTATGTGGAACAGCTAGTGACTGGTTAGGCATCTCTCTTACTATTTAGGCCTTTTCACATAGCTAACTTGGGCTTTCTCACAGCACCACAGCACGGCATTCTCAAGATAGTCAAACTTTTCCCATGACAAATGTCTCTCTGAGTCTTCTGAGAGACTTAGGGGCATTACAGGCTTTTTTTTTAATCCAGTTTCTGAAGTCACTTTTCACTACATTCTATCAAGCAGTGTGCCAGGACCAGTTGGAATTCAAGGGGGTCGGGGAATATGCTGACTTGAGCATAGATAATATTCATGCACAGTGGAAAGAAATTGATGATGGCTGATATTGGCCATACTTTGCTTTTATTCTCATCTTTGTCACTCCTCTATATGACAATATAAGCCCAATGACATGAAGGAGGGGAAAGAATATGGACTTAGCAGCAGGGAGCCATAGACTGCATTTACTAGGTACCTTACCTCATCTCTTTGATCTTTACTTCCTTTCTTAGATATGCAAAACAATGTGGCACCTCGTGATACTAAAAAAACCAGATTTTGTACTCTTTTCACAAAAACAAAATAAAGATGAACCATGTTCGTATTGCCTTCCACATGCAATATTGTCTTCCTATTCTTCAAGCCCAAACAATGCTACTTTGAGAAACTGGTTAGAAGCATGGGTTCTTTATTCTAAAAACAAGTGGTGTAAATACGCTCTTCCNGATTTTGTACTCTTTTCACAAAAACAAAATAAAGATGAACCATGTTCGTATTGCCTTCCACATGCAATATTGACTTCCTATTCTTCAAGCCCAAACAATGCTACTTTGAGAAACTGGTTAGAAGCACGGGTTCTTTATTCTAAAAACGAGTGTTGTAAATATGCTCTTCCCTATGTGCTTGTAACAAAGAGAAGTCTTTCTGTGTATGGCTTAGAGGTGTTAAAACGAGATAATTGAAGAATCCTTATGTTACTTGGTGAATTAAAGGAAGATTTGCAGCCTGGGTCAACGAAAGGCATGTAGCTCACTGGTAAGGAACATCTGCTATGTGTTGTTACACCACTTCTACGTCATAAAACACATAGTGGGGGTCAGTCACACTAAAAAAGAAGCTTTTGGAATCCAGCACAAAACAGGTAACAGATGTTCCAGTCAGATGGTAAAACTAAAATATGTATTATAACTGGCATCTAAGGCAGAAAATAAACAGGATTCATGCCCTACATAGGGTTTTAATTACTCTGCATTCAGAAAAGTTTTATTGTTAAATTTAGTACTCTTATCCAAAAGAAATGGTATCATTTCTAAGGGTATTGGTGTTACATAGTGAACTGTGACAGTATTGTTTTTCAAAGATTTTATTTATTTATTTGAAAGAGAGAGAGACAGAGATAGCATCAGTGACAGCAAGAGACAACATGAATGGGGAGGAGAGGGAGAAGCAGGCTCCCCACTGAGCAGGGAGCCTACCGCAGGGCTCCATTCCAGGACCCTGGCATCATGACCTGAGCCGAAGGCAGACACTTAACCAACTGAGCCACCCAGGTGCCCCTGAATGGTGACAATATTGTTTACCATTACTGATTTTAGTATATTTGACACAGAAAAAGTCTTGGCATGAATTAACATAGAATTTTATATTTTTATGTCTACTTTGTAAATTATTTAATAGAGAATGTATGATTTTAAAAATTAATTTTTTTAGTTCTTTATCATTTAATTTTTATATATTTTTGAGATATAATTGACATACAACGTATTTGTTTTAGGTGTACAGCACAATGATTTGATATATGTGTATATTGTGAAATGATCATCACAATAAGTCTATTTATTATCATATAGTTATAACCTCACATAGTTATAATTTTTTTTTCTTGTGATGAGAGATTTTTAAGATCTAGTTTCTTAGACTTAAATGTGAGACCTGAAACAGTAAAACTCCTAGAAGAAAACACAGACAGTAATCTCTTTGACATCAACCTTAGCAACATTTTTCATGTTTCCTCAGGCAAGAAAAACAAGTCAAAAATAAACTGTTGGGACTACACCAAAATAAAATGTTTTTACACAGTGAAGGAAACCATCAACAAAATGAAAATCAACCTAGTGAATGGGAGAATATACTTGCAAATATTTCCCCCATAAGTGTTTAATATCCAAAATACATAAAGAACTTACATAACACAACACCAAACAACCCCAAATAATCCAATTAAAAAATGAGCAGAGGACCTGAATAGACATTTTTCCAAAGAAGACATATAGATGGCTAACAGGTACGTGAAAAGATGCTCAACATTGCTCAGTATCAGGGAAACACAAAGCAAAACCACCATGATGTCACCTTCTACCTGCCAGAATGGCTATTATCAAAAAGACAAGTAATAATAAGTGTTGGAGAGGATGTGGAGAAAAAGGAACCCTCCTGCATTGTTGGTGGGGATGTAAAATGGTGCAGCCACTGCGGAAACAGTACAGAGGTTCCTCAAAAAATTAAAAATAGAAATACCATGCCAGGTTTGGTGAGCAAACCCTGAGATGGCGAATGAAAAGATAACTCCAGACACCTTAGTAGGAGAAAGGAGAGGCCGGGGGACCAGAAGCTCTAGTGGCGAAAGGCCTTGACCAAGCTTTGTCTCCATTTTTTATTAGGTTCTTAGCAAATTATCAGGTGCAAGCACAGAACAAGGAGGGGGGGTGTAATCTCAATGGTCAGGATAATATATGGAGCAGCGTGATAAGGACAAGGAGGCAAGGAGTCTGTAAAATAAGTGACTACCACAGGTGCCTGTTTTTCTTCAAAATTTAAACATTTACTCCCTAGATGAGACCCTTGAGCTTCAGTAAGAATCTGGCTGTTTTCAGCCAAGAAAGTTCAAAGGAGACCCCGTGTTGTAGGCTCTCCTCCTTTGCTTTTCAATTAGTCTCATCCAGGGAGGCACATACGAATCAGATTTTGTCTATCCAGGCACTGTGATTTCCCACAATACCATATGGCCAGTAATTTTACTACTGGGTATTTATCTAAAGAAAACAAAAACAGTAATTTGAAAAGATATATGTACCCCCTGTTTATCATAACATTATTCAGAATAGCCAAGATATTGAAGCAGTCTAAGTGTCTATTGATAGATGAATGGATAAATAAGATATATATATACACACACACACACACACACACACATACACACATATGTATGTATACATTTACAATAAACTGTTACTCAACCATTAAAAAGAATGAGATCTGGCCATTTGCAACAACATGGATGGACCTAGAGCATATTATGCTGAGTGAAGTAAGTCAGACAGAGAAAGGCAAATACCATACAACTTCACTTATATGTGGAATCTGAAAAACAAGACGAATGAACAAACAAATGAAAAAGCAGTAACAGACCCATAAATACAGAAAGCAAACTGGTGGTTGCCAGAGGGGAGGTAGGAGTAGGGACGGGCAAAAAGGAGTGTGGGGTGTGGGAGGTATAGGCGTCCAGTTATGGAATAAATAAATCATGGGGATTAAAGGTACAGCATAGGGAATATACTCAGTATTGTAGTAACATTGTATGGTGACAGATGATAGCTACACTTGCGGTGAGTATAGCTTAACCTATAGAGTTGCGGAATCACTGTTCTGTACCCCTGAAACTGATGTATCACTGTGTGTCAAATAACCTTTTTTTTTTTTTCCTAAGTAAACTCCCTGCCCAATATGGACCCCAAGGCAGGGCTTGAACTCATGACCCTGAGATCAAAACCTGAGCTGAGATCAAGAGTTGGACACTTAATTAACTAAGTCACCTGAGGCAACTCTACTTTAAAATTAAAAAAAAAAAAAAAAGATTTACTCTTATAGCAACTTTCAAATATGCAATTCAGTATTATTAAGTATAGTACTTATGCTGTACATTCCATCCCTGGGCCTTACTTATTTTATACCTGGAAGTTTGTGCCTTTCATTACTTGTATAATTTTGCCTACCCTCCCACTCACCATCTTTGTCAACCATCAATGTGTTCTCTGTATCTGAGTTTTGTTTTCTTTTTTTTTTAGGTTCCATGTATTAAATGTTGCAAATTTATATGTAATGCATTGGTACCTTATCAGATACAATGATTTCACTTATTAGTGGATCGCATTTGGTTGTTACCGGCTATGTTTTAGAAAGCTTAACTAAGTATACGCATATAAACCTCATAAAGGACCAGATAAAATTTAGAAAATAAATAACAATTAAAACTAATGAGTATATTTATCCATTTTGCACTGAACCATACCACAAAATACAAGATGTCCTGGGTATTGCAAAACTTAACAGTACAACGAAGCACTATTTTTCAAAAGCATGAGAAAAGGGCAATGAAAATTGGTTAATACACAGACATGAGAAAGTCCAGAAATTCTATTTATTTCACTGACCTGAAGAATAAAAAAAAAAAAAAAAGAAAGAAAGAAAATTAAGAAGCTTCTTTAAGCTCCATGGCCAAAGTATCAGATCCAAGCTGCCTTTCATTAGGTAACCTAGTGGCATCCTTTGTAAATCTGGTTAACTCTCGGGATTACTTTTACTCATCCTTACTTGGGAACTCATTTTGAATGCTATTGCTATGGCTGTAGCTGTCTTCTCCCATCTAAAAACTAGCATTGATGATAATTGCCTAGTTTTTCCACCGCTTAGTTTTTCAAGGAGTCTTTGACACGCCACCTCTGTAATGTTTCCACTAGTCGTCATTTACAGAGACGACCTCACAATTCACAAATAATTGGACTTAATTGCAGGTGCACTCAGACCTTTGTGATAACAAAACAAGAGGCCAGAAATCAACTGTGGCTCAATTATTACAGAATGTCATAGCCACATTATTGTACCAAGAAAAAAAATGAACTGACAAAAGGGAATGTGCCTTTAAAATATATTTGTCTCATGGAGTTCCTTGGAATACATTTCTCCCCTTTGTTCCTAGTAATGAAGCCTTATCTTCTCAGACTAGCTGCTTACTAACTGCTACTCTGTGTCCTTTATTATAAAAACATTACATTGGATCTTTCACAATTGGATAAAGTATTTCATCCTTTATTAGCTTCTTTCTTCTACAGACGAAATACAGCCAGTAAAGATGTCATTCTTGTTCTTTGAAACAAGTAGATTAGTCCATTTTCTCATGGGGTTTGGCAAAGTCCTACACAGACGTGACTGGCAGAGGAAGAGGCTGAAGATGCTGGCCCCAGGGAGTAGATTGCTGACTTGATAAATCTTTGGGTCATAAAGGTCACCTCTTGATGTCTGGAAGAAAGATTGACTTAGTAACAAATACCAGCAAGAGATTGTTCTGTAGTGTAAAATATAAAGAAAACAAACAAATATCGCAGGAGCATTTGCATGCTAGCAACACAATGCCCGATCACACGCAGGTGAAATTTGGTTTTAAATGTACTATGAGTGATTTTTAAAATTTCAAAGTCATTTCTGCAGGAAAGCACATGTTTTTCTTAGTTGTTTAGATTTCCAGTGGGCTGTGTACAAAATACATAGTGAACCTCTAACCAGGCAATTCTGAGCAGGACTAATCTTGTAGCCACATCCTGGAAATGTTATTTTGAAATCTAGGAGTAAAAAAAAAAAGAAGATCTGAAATTATAAGGTGCTTCATAAAAGCTGTTCGAAATTAAAAATCACACGGACAGTTGAGGTTGAACTACTTATTATTAATGAATTCATAAACCTCACTGTAGTATCTGGCTGCAGTATTTTCAGCTTGAAAGAGAACAGTAATAACCGAGATGGAAAATCAGAAACAAAAACAAAACAGGGGGATCCGATCAGTTAGTCCCACAAAACCACTGCCCCACATCAGCTGTTCCTAAATTGAGGAAGCAAATCCCGTTTCTTCCTTCAATGAGCTTTTTTTTAAGAATCAAAACATTGAAATACACTGAGTGGATGCTTACAAAGCTTTGACCTGCCATTACGAAAAATGGCACCAATATTGCCAATGAGCCCTTTTTTGTTTGTTTACATTCCTACCTGTTTTTTTAACTACCTCGACTCCCCTTAACATAGGAACCCTGTGCTTTGCCCCTAGTGAGTTGATCTGGCATACTAAGTCCTCAACATGGGAGCTGTGCTCCAAGAAATTTCTCCAGTACCCCACATTGGTGTAATTCTTCGCTGAAGGCATACGAGGGGAGCATGAATTGACACCCTGAAAGAGGAGCTCCATTGCTAAAAGGAAGCAAAGCCAGGCTGCTGCCCAAAGTGAGCCTCTACCCCAGTGGTCCACATGCTATTTCATCTTTTGCAAACTTTGATGTCTAATTTTAATGTTATATATCTACATACATATGTATGTGCACGCGCACACACACACACACACACACACAAATTGCTAGATTGCAGTGCCTGGCAAGAAGTTCAAAATTAAACTTTGTTTCTGGTATTTTATAAATTCAATATCTGGAGGTATCCCCGGGATCTACCTGGAGCTAAATACGTATGCATTATACACACACACACACAATTACATGCACGCACACATATCCTGCAGTAATTCATACAAGGCAAATACTTTAGCCATACATATTTTGGAGTCTATAAATCACCCTAAAACTTTGGCAACACATCTTTGACATGCCATGCCATCCATGACATGATTTGTATAGAGATCCAGATGCAGGGCTAGAATTTCATGAAGGACTTCTGAGATTATGTATTAATAATAGAAGGGCTAGCTATAATTTTTGTAAGGCCCCTTGTTTGCATCATGTCCAATCCTTACACAGCTCTGCACACATATTACTGGCTCTGTTTCGCAGATGGAATCCAGAACTGCTCTGTTACTTGCTCTGGGTCATAGATATTTTCAGTGGAATAATTGGCCTCTCATTGCATATCTGTCTGACTTCAATACCAAGTGTTTGACCAATCCAAGGACAATACAATCACATATTCAAATAATACAGGAAGTGTTAATAAGAGAATATGACTGTGAAGAAAGAGGCTGGAAGTTTCTTGGCTTAGAGATGTGTGTGGGTCAGAGTCTTTGACAGGGTGCAAGGACTGAAGGATATAGGAGAAACATAGTTCTTTGGCAAAACCCTTGTTTGTAAACTGCTGCCAGTGGGGGTGGGGGGAGTCTCAGAGGATAATTGTTCCTGTTAGGCCGAGTCCTTGAAGATTAACTGAAAACAGCTCATGATGTTCTAGTCTGTTTGGGATGATGAGAAGCTGGATCTTCTTGGATGACGTGAAATGACTGAATGAGGCTCACATAGAGAGAGTGTCTCAGAAAACAACTCATCCAAGCATCTCATTTTACACAAAGATAATGAAGTCCCAGAGAGTGAAAACCATCTTTGCCCGTCATTCCATATAGGCTCTCCCTAGGAAATCTCATACACTCCCTGTCACTGTGCATCACTCACGTCTGAGCCAAGCAGAACGTCTCAGCCTTCCTCCAAATGGCACACATGCTGTCGCATCTGGTCATAATTCCCTTTCCCCATTTTATTGCCTGGAAAATACCATGTCACTCTTTCAGGCACAGGACCAAAGGTACAATATATTTTCTCAGTCAAATCAAGGAAAAGGTAAATAAATAAATAATTTAAAAACGAACCATTTCTCCATACCATTGGTGATTCCTAGATGGTAGCTGGGAATAGGTGTCTATAGCTTGGAAGAATGCCTGGAACCAGGGAATGTGATAAGGGTACTTGTGTGTGTGTGTGTGAGGGAGAGAGCGGGAGAGAGAGAGAGTGAATGAGCTGGGGAGGGGCAGAGGTAGAGCTCGTGAGAGAGAATCTTAAGCAGGCTCCATGCCCAGCACAGACCCTGATGTGGATCTTGATCTCATGACCCTGAGATTATGAAATCAAGAGTCAGATGTTTAACCTTCTGAGCCACCCAAGCGTCCTGATTCAATGGTACTTTGAAGAAGAACCCTTGAGCATTCAGTGAACCCCTTGCCCAGTCTCTTTTCTAGCAAAGCTTTTCAGAGGCAACTCAAGAATAGATCACTGTGCGTTATACGCAATGCCCTCACCAAGTTGTTCACAGTGGAAGGAAGCAGGTATCCATGTCTAGGCATTACACTGTGAGGCAGTTTTTAAGAACAGGACTGGTTAACAGGGAAGGTGTGTTTTGGATCATGATTTGCTGGCTCACTTAGCTCCTCGTCTAGGAGTTTGAACACGAGGTATGAGGAGAATGGGAGCCATCTTTAAGTGGTGGTGTGAATCTGTTGTGAAAATAAAAAAACAGTAGAAGCAGTTACTTAGAGGAATTCAATCACCAAAATGGCAGAGCACGGGAGAAGGACAAAGACACTTGGTGTGGCAATAAGAAAAGTAAGATAAGAGATGGCGAGAGGGGTCTTTGGAATTCCTAGCTGCACAGCCAAGACAGTTTTCTCCTTTTTCTTCCTTGCGGGAAACAGCAAAGCAGTAACTTCTTAGAAAATACCAATACTTACTATTGTTGTTGTTGTTGTTATTATTATATTTTTATTTTTCATGGCTAAACTAAAAAATTTCATTAGAAAAAAATCAAGTCATGGGGCTCCTGGGTGGCTCAGTTGGTTAAGCATCTGACTTTTGGTTTCTGCTCAAGTCGTCATCTCTTGGGTCAGCAGATCAAGCCCTCTGTTAGGCTCTGTGCTCAGTGGGGATTCTGCTTGAAGATTCTCTCCCTCTGTCCCTCCCTGACTCATGTGCCCACTTGCTCTCTCTCTTTGAATAAATAGATCTTTAAAAAAATAGGAATAAAATTGAGTCAAATTTAAAAACACATTCAAGCCAACAATAGAGTTAAAATATGTTTATCATTTTTCTTTGAAACTTAAAAATGAAATACGATTGTATTTATATTTTGTAAACATATTTAGTAGCTGTGGGAAAAAATAGGGTTTTCTAACATAGGACTATAAAATTAACAAAAAAACACCAAAGTGTCAAAAATTGTCACTCATAACAATGACCTCCTTGTTCCCATTTCCAATGGATGATTTTCATCCTCATTTTACTCTACATGTGATCAGCATGTGTTGTCATCCTTTCATCCACAAAACAGAAATCCAGAACTTTTACTCCTCTACACTATTGTGGGAATTAGATGAGGTAACACTTGCTAAGTGATACACAGATCTTGATAATATTTTTTCACCTGCCCCATGCTAATGAAGTAAAAAATTGCAATTGAAGAAGGTAAAATATATTAAGTTTACATTTAATTTTTTGAAACAAAAATCTATTGTATCTTAAAATTATGTAAGAAAACGTTTATATGGCTGTAAATGAAGTTTATCTTGTACAGTAAGAAATAAAGATACTCTAATTTTCTATTGATGACTTAGTGAGCCTTATAATAAATAGTAAATTTGATTGCAAATAAAAATATTTGTTTCACTTCAACAAGTCATACAAAAAATCAGTATACTTTATACAATAGGGTATGATTTATAAAGTCATATATGTATATTACTTAATACTGTAATATATTAGTAAAGCAATACACTAAATTTATTTCCCAACAAATTATAATTAGAAATGTAAATATCCCAATTAATAATAGAAGGCACAGGCATTTTGTTACTTCATAAATAGGAACTAATTTAAATATATTCATGCACTGTAAACTGTTGCTTGGTTTCTGCTCAGAGTAATTAGGCAACCATGAAATTAAAGGGAATAATTTGATTACATTTCCCATCACATTATAATTTTTTTAGGGTTGGAACAGGAGGAGTAACAGATAATAGTGTCTTATATTTTCTCTTTCTACCGATTTAGTATGATTTTTTCAAAGTGCATTTTATTTTTGTAATTAAAGATACATGTCTAACTCCATATACCTGTTACAATTTTATTTTAAATGCAACTTGTCAAATAAACAGATCTTCTGTTAGCTCTAGATTTCTGCTAATTTTATGTTTAAAGTATAATTTTTAAAGAGTGAAAGAAAGAGTTTGGCTAACTCCTTCATCTCCTTTGTGCATAATTCTTACTTTTCCCAATGATATCTACCAAGGCCAACATTGTGAATGCTGCAAACTGGCACCCGCCCCCCTCCAACGGCAACACTCCCATCCCCCGCCCCAACTTGGTTTTCTGTCTATAGTGTTTCTCAACTTAAAACATACCACATAACTTACTAGTGGTTACTATTCGCTCTCTCCTGTTCAGTTCCTGGACAGAAAGGATCTTTGTCTTTTTATGAATGTGCCCCAGCCTAGTTTAACAGAGCTTATTTAATGAACAAACATATTTGATAACAATCTTTCACTGGATCACATTTTTGTTCATTTACTATGTGAGGACAATCAACTATAGCACATTCGGAACACTATTTTAAACATAGTATGCATTTTAAGCGTGGTGAGAAATATGGCTGTTTCGTAATCTCACAATCTGTCAGTCAATCCTGCCCAAATTGAGTGGGAAAAGTAATCATAAAGGTTAATTTAGAAGCAGACATTTCAAACAAGATCTATTCATTAATGTTGCAAATTCACGATACATTTCAGTAAGGAAAAGATAAGATAGAATGCTTAGGAAATCAGCCTCATTGATTGGCTGATAATTTTCATAGAAGTGTAGTGATCAGTATTAAAAGTATATCATGATGGAAGTCCATAAAATAGCTGGGAGTTATGAAAACTGTGTCTTCAGGCGCTAGTGACATAAATGGTGAATTTGGAAAGCCAAATTGTAGTTTTTCCTTATACTTGCTCTGCTAGCTGGCATTTTATCTCGTCAATGAGAGGAATATTTACATCAAAATGAACTGTAGTCGATTATTATACAGAAAAAATAAGAGAGGTGGGCCTGAGTGGCTCAGTCCATTAAGCATCGGCCTTTGGCTGAGGTCATGATCCCAGGATCCTGGGATACAGCCCTGCGTGGGGCTTCCTGCTGAGCCTGCTTCTTCCTCTCCTTCTCCCAGCCACTTTCCCTGCTTGGGCTCTCTGTCAAATAAATAAGTAAAATCTTAAAAAAAAAAAAAGAAAGAAAAAAGAAAAGAAAAGAAAAAGAAGAGAAAGTTTGTGCTGTTTGCGGCGGGGAGGGTGTATGCCCACGCGTGTGCGCACGTGTATGTGTGTGTGTCTGCGGTGTGTGCATGCACGCATGCTTGCATACTGTATCCTAGAACTGGGTAAAGAGCTTACAACCTGCCTGTGACTCAATTTGAATGCTTTTAGGTAAAAATCACAAGTTTCAGCAAGGGAAAATCTCTGCCCCTTTCATCCTGTTTGAATTACAAGCATAGCCTCAGGACAAAGAGGGATGGGTGAAGAGGGGGCTACCAACTTGTATACTCAGGTGTAGTGTCTGCAATGAGCTCCATTTGCCATCTGATAAGAAATTCAGAAAGTGCCAAACAACACTCCTGACTCCAAGTATTTGTAGTTGTGCGGTATCTTCATTTCTGTAATTTCTTTTTAAATGTCCTATCATGTTCCCCCTAATTATGGGCAACAGCAGCCTCAAATTGAAATGCCCTGTGTGTTTGTCTTTGAGAGCTCTAAAAATGAAATACATTATAGAATAATCTTTCCACTTTCCAGCCGGATTTGGGAGGAATAAAGCTTTCCCAGTGGTCAATTACATGGGGGCAGCTGCCAAAAGGGGAGAAAATTGGGAGTAGTCCCTATGGCCAGTAGTAGTAAAGGAAAAACTGAATTGAGCCTACAAAAGGACCCTGCAGGTAAATATTTTAAACATCTATTTGTTTCCCACATCTATATCACTGCGTATTACTGAAGACAGTCCAAGCATACATTTATTTTATTTGCCTGGGATTTGCCTTTATGGCCCTTATTTTAGGCAGTATCAACCATTACGGGACATACAAAAGAAAATTTTAAGTAGGCAAAAAAACTAAGGCTCAGATAAGATTTCAAGCCTAGAAAGGAACAAATGATTGCCTTGTACTTCTCTAGAATTGTTCCCAATCATCTGTTACCAGAACTTCATTAACTGCATTTGGCACCATACATTTTAGAGGAGAAAAATAAAACTGACTTACACAGAAAGCCATACAGGAGTTTTAAATTCTTCAAAGAAATGCAAATTATCTTATCTAATAAAGGGTGGATTTTTAGCAAATTCTGAACCTCTTTCATCTCAGTGTCGTTAGGCTTCCCCCAGCGCACAGCAGAGTGCTAAAACAAACATGAGTAACGGTCCCACTGGTAAGAAAAATAAGCTTTGGCCTTGAGCCTTATTGAGAGTCAACTGACATTCAAGCCCCATAACCACCCGCCATTTTCCTGGGAACATTGTGGACAGCAGGCCTATTTTCCTTGAGAGCCGCTTAGAATTTTCTGTTGTGACCTTCTGGGATTGCTCTTTATCGCCCCACCTGGAACTCTTTATTACAACTGCCTTTCCCCCTCTGACCCCAAGCTGCCTCTGACGTTTCACCTTTTGGTCTCTACCAATCTGGATCTCATTTTCTTCCAGCCGCCGCCAGTGCTGGTGGCTTGTGCTGAGACAAGAAGGGATTTTCCCTTTGTCACAGCTCCTTAATTAACCAGATTGGAGAACTTGCCCTCTTAGTTCCTCTCTCAGAAATCACGAAACAAATCACAACAGGTTTTGGTCAGCTCAGTGTGACGCCCAAAGCTCCCACAACTCACAGGAAGCAGTCCAGGAAGCGTGCAGCGTCAGACGCATGTGCTCAGTAAAGTCTCTTCTGATGGAAATTAATTTTCTGCATAGCACGGGATGTGATCCAAGAGGTTAGAAAGTAATATTATAAGAGCAGAATATTGTATACAAATATTGGTTTTATCCTAAAAGCAATCATATATTTGTTATAATTTGCATTTAAAAAAACTTCAATTAATGAGATGTTTCAGAGACTTACAAAGGCAAGGATTTAAAAAAAAGAACGATTCAGGACTGGCGTTAGGGTCAAACTGGCTTTATAAACTGCTTCCAGTGCTTTCTAGGTAAACATAATTAGTATGACACAAGGACGATGCATCAGAACCCGAGTTCTGTAATGTTCACAATGCAATTTCAAGATTTCCTTGAAGACAAACTTAAGAGATTGTTGCCTTTGGAGGTTGATTGCTGTGTTCACCTCTGCTCCTGGATGAGTCAGAGCTGCCAGCTTGTGCCCATGTGGTGGAGCAGACTGATGTTTTCCCATCTGTTCTATTTGTTGTCATACAGGTTCAATAGCATCGACCTACTATGATTTTGTCTGTATTCTCGGCTTTTCTCTTCTCCTGGGATATGAAATTTTAATTTTTCTACAGAAGATTTTCAGCTTTACTAATTATCTAATATAGGTAAATAAATATGGAAGTCCTGTGCTCTAAAAGATATTCACATACTTATCTACCTGTGGCAGGAAACTGTAGATAACATTGTTTTAAGTTTGAGAGCGTTCCTACAGATGTAGATAGGAAGAAAACTTCTTAAATTGAATCGACTGTTTCATGTCACAAATTTATGGGGCAAGGAGAAATTATGGACTGTACTTTAACTGATAGTTGTGTGATTGCTGCATTTCAAATTTTCATTTCTATGGCTTGATAAGAATTTTGATAACATCAAGGCTACATCTTAAAGGATGCTAAAGGCCCATGGAATGCTTTTCCTCAATTTTGTTTTCATTTTTCCTCTCTAATATTTCTGCATTTTGTCACTTAGAAAATAAAACATGTATTTATATTAATACCAGCAATTTTGGCCAGCTTATCACCTGACATTTTTATTTCTGTATTTATCTCTACCTATCAACTCCATTCTCTTAAAGATGCCTCCCTTCAATCTTTGTAATTCTTCATTTTATTGGATGGTGAAGTGTTGGCTAAATCTTCCTAATTCTAAAGTTGGTTTCCAATGTTTTTTTTCCCCATGAGAAAATAAATAAGTAAATCTTCTTGAATTTATTTATTTATTTTCTTTTTTGAATTAAAAATGCTAGTTGAGTTTAATGACTTAAGCATACTGCATTGATCATAGACTGTCTTGCTCACGTATGAGCAAATGTGCAAAGGGACTTGCATTCTGAACTCACCCACTAAGAAAAGGTTAGTTTCTTTAATTTTTTAAATTACAACTAATGCTCTTCTTTACCTTCACTCATTAAGTAAAAATGCAAATGACAACTACACTGGACTATTATGCTCTACCTATCATTTAGAAAAAGCCCAAAATTTGATAATACATTCTATTGGCAAGACTGGGGAGAAAAAAAGTACGTTCATTTATCCCTGGTGGCACTATAAGCTGGCTCATTCCATAAGGAGAAATATTTGGCGATATCTAGCCATATAACAAATTCATATACTCCATGACCAGCAATTTCACTTCTGGGAATTTACCCTTCAGATACTCTTGGCACACATGCAAAAGACAAATGCTCAAAGTCACTCATTGGAGCATTGTTTGTAATAGCAAAGAATTGGAAACAACCCAAATGTCTATCAGCAGAAGATTGCTTAAATACATTACAGCACATCACTATGAAATAATATTGGGTAGCCCTAAAGAAGAATGAGAAAAGATTCTATTCACACAAAAGGAAAAGAAATATATAATTTACATAGAGAAATGAAAAACAAGGCATAGGAAAGCATATGTAATATGTTAATTTTATATAAAAAAGAAAAAATAAGGATATATATTTACATCTCTTGTATTTGCATAAAGATAACTATAAAAACATACATAACACACACAAAAGCTGTTACCTAACGGGTTGAATGGGATCCAGAAAAATGAATGACAAAATGAGTAGTGAGATTTCTACTCCCTTCCATTTTGTTCTAACATATAAAATATAGTATTTTACACACACACACACACACACACACACACACACACAACAGGACAGGTCAGAATGGATAAGAAAATTTATCAGAAAACTCATGGTTACTCTTCCTATTAAAATTGAGCAAAGAGCTTGGTTCCAAGAAAATTTCTGTCCTGATGGAAATATCTGTATCTTGATCCTGAAACCACCATCAGGTGGTTTCACAGGTTTGTATATCTGTCAAAGTTCATTGATTGGTACACTTTAAGTTGATGCAGGCTATTAAATGCAAATTATATTGAATAAAGTTGGTTAAAATAGCTTCATTCTGGACCTCTAAAACTAAACAATAATAATTATGATTATTAATGATAATTACTACATAGAGATGAATCTATCATAGACACTGCCTTTAATAGTTATTTTATACAAAATGGAAGGTATTTTCCCACATGTACAATGTTAAATTGCATATAAACACATTTCTAAGGAATGCTGAAGCATGATTTGATCTAGGCTTTATCAGCTCCTAGAAAGAGTGTCCACATGGTTCATTTTCTTCAAGAAATGTCTTACCACATATATTAGGTATCTGTACTCTCCCTTTAGAATGTAATCTCCCTGAGGACAGAGACTTTGTGTAATTCAGTCCTAACCTTGCCATCCTATGTTCCCAGTAAGCGGTAGGTATTCTCTAAGTACTTGTTTAATTACCTAATACATGGATTAAAAGATGTTTTAAACAAAACTCTTAAATTTGTTATGTTGGAGAGTAAAATACTCTCTCTCATTAGCTCTCAACAGCCAACATTTCCTGCAGCATTGGAATTAATCTTATCTTTGATTGAGTTCCAAAGGAAGTGCTTGGCTAATATTTACCAGGGAAAAAAGTGCAGAAAAAAAAAAAATCCTTGAAATTATAGCTTTAGCAAAATGAGATGCCCTTCTTATGATACATGAAAGCCAAGGTTGGCAATGATAGAAACAGATTAACCTCTTCCTTTTCAGCTCACTTTAGGGCATAAATTTATTAAACACCAGGTTTGATGGAAACCATCAGCTATTTAACTTGCTCTCCCGTGTACTCTGTTTTTGTTTGTTTTTTGCTTGTTTTATTTTGCCCTGTGTGTATATGTTTGTTTATTCCCAACTCAAAAGTTGAATTTGTGTATGTTAAATATGTATTATAAAGGTTTCATGATCATTGTGTACTTTGGTTCATTCATTCAATTATGTATTTAATATATTTTTTAATCAAGACCTACTAGGAGCTGGGAGCTGTTGTAGGCACTGACTAATCAATAGGGGATTAGACAAGCAAGGTTCTATCATCCAGAGTTCACATACTTATGAGAAAAACAGAAAACGTACTTATAAACACATAAAACTGAAAATACTAATTTGTTAAAAATTGAAATTTTGCTTAGTGCTATGACAAAATCAGCACTTTAAGTGAACAATGTTGAGCTGATGCTACTTTCAGTAGTATGGACATAAGAAAGCTCTCTGTGGATGATACCTTTCAATGGAGACATGAGAAATGAAGGAATGACCATTGTGAAGAGCTCCTCACTGTGGCGACCTTTTGGGAATAGTTTACAGTGATGAAAAATTAAAGCATAATATCCCTTATGCTAAAAAGTTGCTTGTAGTTTTCAGAAAGGCCATTTGACTTTGGAATGAAGAAAGAAAGAGATAGGTCTGGTTTTATAGGTAGGCAGTGTCACTTGGGTCTAGATTTACCATGGTAAAGAGTTTCATTTTATTCTAAATATAGTGGGAAACTATTTCAAGTGAGAAGTGGAGGGATGTAATCTATTTGTATTTATAGGGCACCATTTTAGTTATTATAGTTAAAATAGACTTCAAAAGGAGAGAGTGAAATCCACAGATCCATGTTAGATTCCTGGAGTACTCAGGACAGAAACAGATATGACTTGGTCTGTATGAGTTAGGGTGTTAGAAATGGTGAGAAGTAGTTGAACTCAGTGCCTATCTTGAAGCTTATATTCTAATGGATTGGATGTGGGATGACGAGAATCATGAATGACTCTTTTATTTTGCCCAAAGACATAAGCTTAAAGATGGGGAAGATAGCTTCTTAGTCTGTTTTGGTTTTATGTTTGATATGCCTATTGGGCACTAAAATAGAGTGTTGAATAGAAAATTGGAAAAAACAAATATTCCAGAAAAAAGTCAGTGCTGGAGATATTAATGTGGAGTTCATTTATTATTAGTATTAATAATCTTATTAATGTAGGGTTTATAGATGGCACTGTAAAGCATGAGACTATAAGAGTTATCTAAGAAAAAAGAGAAGGTGATAAGTGTAAGTGATGAGCTTGAATCCTTGGCATTCTATTATTTAGAGATTTGGGAAGAGAAAGAAGAACCAGAAAAGGACTCTGAGAAAAAGTAGCATTAGGACAGTAGGTATTGACATCCCCTAGATATCACCATGTTTTTGGCAGCATTATTCAAATAGCCAAAACACTGAAACAGTTTAAGTGTCCATTGATATATGAATGGAAAAAGAAAATGTAGTTTATATACAGAATGGAATATTATTTAGCCATAAAAAAGAAGGAATTCCTGTCATTTGTAACAACATAGATGAAACTTGAGGGCACACTGCTAAGTGAAATGTCAGACAGAGACAGAAAAATACTCTATGATCTCACTTACATGTAGAATCCAAAAAAGCTGAACTCAGGTTGATGAAGAGTAGATTGATGGTTGACAGGGGCTGAGATGGGAGAAATGGGTAGATGTTGGTCAAAAGGTATAAACTTCCAGTTATAAGATGAATAAGGAGCATGCGATGAATGTACAGCATGGTAATTAGTTTACAATATTGAATTATATACATAAAAGTTGCTAAGAAAGTCAGCCTTAAATGTTCTCACCACAAAAGAAAAAAAAGAGATAATTATGTGAGATGATGAATGTGTTAACCAACCTTATTGCAGTGATCATTCCATAATAGATATGTGTACCAAATCATCACAGTAAACACCATAGAACTTAGACAACGTTATATGTCAATAATATTTCAATAAAGCTGGAGAAAAAGACAGCAGAAAATAACAAAACAAAATGAAAAGCCTCTAGTGAGTATGTTTTTCTAGAAGCAAAATGAAGAGAAACCTTTTAAAAAGGATGGAGTAAGCAGCTGTATTAAATCCTGCAGGAATTTGAATAAGCTGAGATTGAGAAAGGACCATTGAATTAAACCAGATATTGGTGTCCATCAATCTTGATAAGAGGGATCTCTGCGAACTGCTAGGGATTTATGCCTAAATAGAATGTATTGATAAAGAAAAAAACAAAGAACTGGAGACAGAGATTTTAGATGATTATTTCTACTGTTTTGCCTTAAAAGGAATATTGTGATGTCTGTATTACAATTATCTATTGCCTTGTAAATAACACTTAAAAATTCAGTGACTTAAACCAAACAACCATTATATTCTATCTCCAGGTTCACAGCTGGGAGATGGGCTCTAGTTGATTCAATATAGCTTCACTTACATACCTGGCAACTTAGGACTTTGGGAAGAATGAGCTCAGCTGAGTCCCTCTTTCTCTCTATGCAGTCTCAGGACCTGTCCTCACGATCTCTTCAGCGGGATGATGATGGCTCAGAACCCCAGGAGAGTGTATTTCAAGAGACAACAAGTGGAACCTGCTGGTCTCTGAGTCTTGAAACTTTTGCAGTGTCACTTTTGTGATATTTGATTGGTCAAAGCAGTACAAAGACTGTCCGGATTAAAAAGCTTTAAAGGACCATAAGCCTCAAGTTTCCATAGGAGAAGAACTTAAACACCAATAGGTTGTATTTGGAGGTAGTAAGGAAGGTTTTTCCAAGATGAGAAAGATACGTTAACATCAATTGTTTCAGCTTAATTTACAATTAGACTTATTATTTAAAGCTTATTTTTAAAGTAATGCCAATGCTGTCTTCTAGCATGGCTTGGTCTACATCTCCAGCCTCAAGTGCTGCAGTTCTAAATCCTGCTCTTTATATTCCAACACTATTGAACTATGTTTAGCCTGCTAGTCTTTTTCTGGACACCATGTGCATTTCCTTCCATGCTTTTGCACGTTCCCTGTCCCCATATGTTTTTTTGCAACACAAATTAGTCATCTTACAGGTTTAAAATTATTTTCTTTGAAGACATTTCTTGATTATTCTTGGTAGACTTAAGTATGCACTACTCTTTCATACACCATTACTTATTCATATTTATACTGCTTCACATTTTATACATTACAATTATACCTCTTCCTCTGTCGGAACCTTCTTGAGGGCAGGAAGTATATCGTTTGAATCTAGCATAGTGCCTAACAGATAGAAATGTTTGTGGAATTTATGAATTTCAGTGCTAGATTCCTTTATACATATTTATCTTGGTTAAATTCCAAGAGTACAAGTATGTCAAATTCAATTATAGGAAAATGACATCCAAGAAGATTGCTCCAGGTTAATGATATATGCTATAATAATTTTTGAGTTGTAATCACAATAATTAAGATTAATTTCCATTTTTGAACTTAAATTTATTGCTATTTGATCACTTTCTTTATAGATTTCACAGAGTAGGATTTTTGTTGTTGTTTAATGATAATAAACCAGGATTTTCAATGTTGAAAGCTTTAGATACATAAGATTTGTTACAAGTTTCATATAGTATGAAATGATATAACTGTAAAAATCCATTTCAAATATGAGAAAAAATATTGAAAACAATGCTTCAGTGATTTACACTCATACAGCAGTGCTAATAAATGTTTTACAATCTCTTATCATGCAGCTAAAAGATTTCTATTTTCTATACTTCTGTATGAGAATAAAATTGATTCTCAAAATTTTTAATTTTAATTTGTTTTCTTAGGCTAAGTAGTTTTCAAAGAGCAAATGTATATGCAAATCAATCCTCAGGTGAGTGCATAACCATGGAACCCACTGGTCCTACACATACTGTATCAGTCAATGAATGACCACAGTCCTGATAGAATGTTGGAATTCCTTCTATGATTGCAGTTGCGGTGTCAGTATGGATTTAATACCAACCAAATTTTGGTGGCTGTTTTTCAGGGTTTTGTGTACACCTTAACTCAGTACCCATTATATGATCTGCCGTAGGTAGATTATATGAGTGTGGGAGTAAACAAGTAGAAATAGGAGTAGTCTATTCACCATTGTTCCTAAATACTCCCTTGGGAAATCCTGGTTCTTATTCCTATAACTTTTTTTTAAAGTCTTCTTTCTTTCTTTTCTTTTATTCCTTCCTTCCTTCCTTCCTTCCTTCCTTCCTTCCTTCCTTCCTTCCCTCCTTCCCTCCTTGCCTCACCTCTCCTCGCCTCTCCTCTCCTCTCCTCTCCTCTCCTCTCCTCTCCTCTCCTCTCCTTCCTTGCCCTCCCTCCCCTCCTCTTTCTTTCTTTCTTTCTTTCTTTCTTTCTTTCTTTCTTTCTTTCTTTCCTTTTGTTTATTTAAGTAATATCTACACCCAACTTGGGGTTCAAACTCATGACCCCAAGATCAAGAGCTACATGCTTTTCTGACTGAGCCAGCCAGGTAACCCCCTCCCCACACCCCATACATCACCACCGCCATTTTTATAATTTTTGTCTTTCTGGGTCCAGATATCCTTTCATAGTGGGGTGATTCTCTCACTACCAGATAGGGTTAGAGTCCTTCTAGATTCAAACATTTGGATACCACCCAGTCTCTTTAAGGTCCTCATGAGAGTAAACTGGTAGGCAAGAATGTTAAAAATATTAGCAAAGTAATTGAACCAATTATCAAAAAGAGATAGAATTGCTAGATCATAATGGGGCAAAGAAAGAAATTTGACTGATAGTCATATAATTTGCTGTGGTATCAGGTAGTATTCTCTTGCCTAGTTTTAGCTGTGAATCAACCTGGACCTAAAAAGTCACGGTACCCAAAGCCTCAGGTTGTTTAAAGATGAAATTCTAATTCATCCCATCAGGCAAACCACTTAGACCAGCAGGTCTAATAGCTCCGGGTGAGGTCTGTACTATGTACGGTAGACGGAGAAGACAGTAAGTATAAATAATCATCTCCGGAACATCCGTGATGACAGAGGCTAGAGTGTCATCCTCTCTTCTGTTTTTCCCCAGAATTGCAACAAATCTGAATATGTTGTTAGAGGGTTGAATAAGCTTAATGTGGAAAGGAAGAGGGTCTGAGCAAGGGTTGAAACCATTATGGGATACGGAAGTTGTTCCATTTACCTCTGTTCTGATTCCTTTCATCATGTTTGTGTACCCATTCTGCTTGTTTTGCTATTAATAGTTTACACCAATGACATCATTTGCATAGCCCATGTGAAATGATTTTGTATTTTGTATTTTAATGCAAATATTCCCCAATCCAGCCCTGGGGTCATCTGTAGCTAGTAACTGACTGGTATGAGCGGGCAAGCAGCCAGCTCTTTTAAGTGAAGGCAGTACAAACTCAGAGAGAATTTACCCTCCAGGGCCTCTGTAGCAGCAGTTGGCATCAGAATGAATCTGGAACACGCTTGGCTGCTTTTGGTTCCCTCTCCTGCCTCCCAACCTTCTGATCGCCTTCTCGTGGAGCACTCACTATCTAAATATATCATCTGCACCTGAATTCTTGGCGCGGGCTCTTCTTGGAGAACCAAATCCAAACCCCAATGCTTTATTTCAGTAATATTTCATATATTAGAATGAAAATTCATTCTTACAGAAATCAATAAATTCTGTAATGTAATACTGTTAATTTCTCACAAAATGTATCAGAAAAGTATTTCCTGTAGGAACTACTTATTCTGACAATGTTCTAAGTATAATCCATTAGCTGTATGTGTTAGCAATAATAGATTTCTTGCAAGACAGAAGCAAAAAAAGGAAAGAAAATACTCACTTTAAATGTCAGTGAATTAATAAAAACTTGATTCTTTTTATTAGCTTTTTCTACATCCATGAAAAGACCTCATACCCAAGAAATATGAAAAATAATTCAGTAGCTAAACCATTGATCTATATAATATTAAAAAGAATGTGTTTCCTCTCTCCCAGTATTCCCCAGTGTTATTAATTGTGAAACTGATTAGCCTCACACACACATGCACACACCATGTGTGTCAAGTGTTCTGAAAAGAATAATGAATAAAAATAAAGAAATATAAAAACATATACAGCTCATAAACTCTTACAATGTTTTAGAATTTTAAATTTTACTTCTACAAAGATTGCTTGTTCAGTTTACCTGCATTGACATCTGTTAAAATTGAAATCCCATAATATTCTTGCGCCAATTTTTCAGAATTCTAAGACTTTGCAAAAGAATTTTCTGACTGGGAATTTTTTTTTAACGAATTTTCTTGAAAACTATTTTGTGTATTTCCCTTATCCTGAAATTCCTACCTTGCTATACAAATTTACCTGCACCCATATCCGTGGCTTATTATTAAAAACAAAACAAAACAAAACAAACTTCTCACGTATTCTGTGAATTTTCTTCTCCATACTGATGTTCAAAAATAAATTATCCACTATCTAAAAGTTTTATTCCCTAAATGAGAATAAATATTTGTAAATGTCACATACAGAGTCTTGGAGGAGGAATGAGAAACCTTCCTCTATGTGTAATATGGGAATCAATCCCTGGGGACAGGCAGTGATTGATGTCACAACTAGGTTACACTTGAACTGAATGATATTCTGTGTATTTTCCACATGAATAATACTACACAGAGCACAATATATTTTAAAATAGCAGGCTGCTGAAGTAACCACTTATGTTTTTTAAAAATTTTCTTTAATTTTTAAGATAAAATAACAAAGTGCCTACAAATACTATGAATAGAGCCAGTATTTAATAAATATTTGTTAAATGAAAAAAGGAAGAGATAAATCACATTTCTGCAAATAAAATATGAATTTCTGATTTTGTGCCAAGTCTGGTAAAAGCTATGTCTATGCAGTGAGCTCTCAGAGTTTACATTAGCTCTTTATGATGAAGAGGAAACAATGATAATTGAAGGCCAGATAAGGTCCAACTGATACAATCAGTTTAAGGTAATAATTAAGCCGGTGAAAATTGGATTGTGGTAAGGAGACTTCTGCTGGGAAAATGTATTTTGACTAGTGTGAAATATATCCGTATATAAAAATATGGTGATTGGGTTAATTACAAAAGTATATTCTAAAATCTGATCCATTTAAAACGTGAGAATTGTATTGGAGTCATAATGATTTTTACAGTTGTGTGTGCAAAGTTACTGTTGGCATCCACGGAAAAAATACGCATGAACCAAATGCCAAGTTTCTTAGAAAAGATCCTCATTACAGGATAATCTTGTTGCTAGCTTGAGGGGGGAAAAAAGTAAGGAAGAACCATTTTCTATACCATTTCATCAAAGGCAAAATATACCATAACTTACATATGTTATTGTGACAATATTTCCTTTTATTTTTGGCTTTTCCATTGTGTGCTTTTCCAATGTGGGGGAAGGGTTACCTATGAGAAACTGATTGGCTTAAGGAAGACTGTCAATAAGCCTCAAGATGTAACAGGAGTGATAATGAAAAATAATATTCTGTTGGAAATCTCTGGAGGTTCTGCTACATGAGGTATAATTGGAAAGGCCTTAGCAACCCAGTACACCAATTTCCAAATCAAGATTATTAGTCATAAAATACATGGATACTCCATATCCATCTTGGATGTCTAATCAATAACAACAGGAGGTAAGTCTTAATTTTAAAAGTTCCACTAGTAATAGATGTTTCCAAGAGAGAAAGGATGCCCCATAATATTAATTATTTAACTACTTTGGTTTGTAGATTTCTCACTTCTTAAAAAGAAGCATAGGTTTCTATTAATTTGAAGTATGTTGTTGCATTTCTTTTGTTGTGAGACCTCTTTAATTTCCAGATACAAACTTTTTGGAGGCAATCTAAAACTTTAATAATGAAAAGAGGAAATTCAAAACTTTTTGAGGCAGATATGCTCTTTGCAAATATGTAATTAAATATAATAAATAAATACATAACATAATTGTATTCTAAATACTGAAGTATCATTTGGCCAAAAGGATACTAAGATACATTTTTTAACTTATATTTACATCAAATTAATATTGTAAAGTCGTCTTGAAAATATTTTCTTTCTAATAAGCTATACAAAAGATTTCTTCTACCGAGGATATAATTTCATAAAAATATAATTCATCTAATTTTTATATACACATGAATTGTTTGGTTCATGATTAGAAAATATAATGAATTTTTTTAAATGTGTACCTCTTGCTAAAATGAAATAAAGAAAAACGTAAATACGTAAAAACAAACTCAGAATTTCTACAAGATGATGCAACTATCAATAAAAATGGGTATCTTATATTTTCAGAATGAGAGTCCAGAATGAAATATTCCTAATTTGAAATTACCTATACACTCAGTGACTTTCTCTTTGTATAAGCTCTGACCTTATTCTCTATATTGCCTATCTCAGTGGTAGCGTGTGAAGTGGTTAGAAAAGAAATGACAATACCAATTCACAACTCTGGAACCCAACTGGGATGAGTTGCTAAAGATATTTCTGATCAGAAATAAAGAAATAACCTGCATCTGCAGGGATTTTCAACTTTAACAGCAGGAAATCTATTCAATTCTGAAATAAGAGATACCCACCAAAATAATTGTTCTGCAAAACTCTGACTCAAAATGTGGCTTTAGCAGTAAAACTTTGCATCATCATGATTTTGTCTTCTTAGAATACAGGGTCAGCCTATATATTTACTTCCATGTATGCTTATTGAGTTTTAAGTAATAAAAAATGGGAAACATGGTGGTACTCCCTTCATAGTATTACTCATCTAAGAAATTTCGTTGTGTATATTATCCAACATCGATTATTATTTTTTTCTCATTCTAAAATCTGATTGTTTCCTATTTTCTCCAACACTTTTTTTTTTAGAATTTTTTTTCCTTGAGAAACAAAAGAAAAGGATACATTAATGCTAATCTCCAAACTTTCGCAACTATGCATTGCTTCTTGGCTAGAAAATGGTCTGGCAATTTTGAGAAATTATTTGGCAACACAAAACAAATTGGATTAGAGTGTCAGTGCAAATATTATAATTGCTCCCAAATTTTCTGTCATCTATGTGAATTCTCACAGGAAAACTTCTCTAAAGAACTAACCAGACACTAAAACACTATTACCCAACTATCCTTGGGGTAATGTTTGTAACATTAGAAAAATAATTCATACTCTTCCCTTTTATTCTGTCTTTCCCCTTCCTTTGACACTCCCTTTATAAACAAACAAAACAAACCAAAACAACAAGAAACGAAACAAGAAAAATCCTTTTAGGGTGTTAGCCCTGTGGAAGGTCCTCTTAATTGTCTTCTGAATGGGACTTGGAAGCAGTATTTATACTCAGAACCCAGGCTTTCTGAGCCACAGTTCATTGAAGTGATGAGTAAGTTGATCTGGGTTATGCGTATCAAATTCTCTCTCCTGGAAAGTAAGCTCTCTCCTAGAAGCAGAAGATCGATGATCTGAACTGTGGTGAGGTGGGAATCTCCTACTTTGTGGCTAGAGAAGCCAGGTAAGCTGATGTTAACAGAAAAAAAAAAAAAAAAATCAAAGAGATGCCATAGAAAAACACTAAGAGACAAACAAAAAATAAAGCAGAGAACATACCTGTTTTTCTTTCAGCATTCCATTTCCAAGTTCTTGTTTCTTCTCAAGGGCTCACTATATCCCTACCTTCAGCTTCAAGAAATACTCCTGTAACACGATAAATGTTTGATTAATCACCATTGATTACAATTACTCTCTTTTCATGGAGATGAGGAGAAAGAGGAGGTCTGAGTTGATTCTTGACTCCAAAAATTATTAAACTGTGATCATATAAAAATAATCTGCTTCCTGAAGCGGTTTCCTCTAATGTAACAGAAACCTCATACCACAGATCACACAGGATTGTGAGGGATGCCTTGTATGCTTTAGGTAAAGCACCTAACACGCATAATACACAGTAATTAGAGCTTCATTTGGATACTGTCGTGTTGGTCTTTTACCACTTTGTGATTCCATTAAAACTCAATTTTGGATCTTACTCTTGCAATAAAGAGCCTACTTTATATAATCTGAGATTATATAAAGAGTGCTTTCTTGCATCGTCAGACTTGGAATTGGGAAAATATGAATCAGAATAGAATAAAAGATCAAGAAAAGTATAAGTAGCAGATAGCTAACATGAAAGACATAGTTCATTGTGTTGAGACCCAAATTTGATTCTGAGTGTCTTAGTAAAAAAAAAAAAAAAGGTAACAATAGACAAATCACAGGGTAAATTAATTATACCATATGTTAAAAGATATAATTCATGTTGAGAGATGCCAGTTAAAATTAGATAGCGGGTGGGGCGCCTGGGTGGCGCAGTCGTTGGGCGTCTGCCTTCGGCTCAGGGCGTGATCCCAGCATTCTGGGTCCAGTCCTGCATAGGGCTCCCTGCTCAGCGGGAAGCCTGCTTCTCCCTCTCCCACTCCCCTGCTTGTGTTCCCTCTCTTGCTGCTTGTCTCTCTCTGTCAAATAAATAAATAAAATCTTAAATAAAATAAAATAAAATTAGATATTAACTTAGAAGCGATGATACTGAATCACTTTTCTAACAATGGTTATATTAAAAGATCAATTTCCTATTAATGACCCTTGTAGTTTATGGTATATCAACATATGGAATATCAATATCTTCAATTATACCTCTATATACTTTATATCATCCATGACCATGGAAGGCAAAATTGAAAATATTGACCACACTTACCCCTTTCAGGATACTTTGTTACTTCCCACAGAGTTTTTACTGGGGCCAGATCTTCTCATTCCATTTATCTGATTCAACTCTTTCTGTTCTCTTCCTTTTATTGCAGCAATAACCTCTAAATGATCTCCCTTTTTCCAATTTCTTCCCACAATGGACAGTGGAATTATATTTTTAAAAATCTGGTCATTCCGCTGCTTAAACTTCTCTGTCCATTGTGTAAAGCACAAAACCTAAAATCCTCAGAAATTCTTGCCAATGTCCTTTAATATTTGCCCTTAGAGCTCACTTTTAATAATAAAATGTATTATTTTTGGCATAGAACATACCAATAGATGACACATTTATAAAAATTTTAGTTTTGGGTTTCTTTACTGCCTGTTTCTAGAGGCCCCTCTACCAGCTGCACAAACCCAGAGGAGAGTCAACAACAGCGGGGACAGCGTCCAGGCAGCTCTTCGAATTTACTGCCTGGTGCTCTGTCTGTAACCATCTCCTCATTAACAGGCCGAATAGAGGAGGAGTATTTATTGCCTGATAGACCATGCAGTTTGGTTAATAAGTCCACTACATATTCCCGAGGACTTCCTGAGGACTTTCCTTTAATCAGCCTGCAGAGAGGTCTTTATCTTTCTTTTCCAGAAAGATATGTCTCTGTCACTATCATATCCTTGTAATCAGAACTGCCAAGAACTGTGAAGGGTCTAAGAATTTACCCTGCCTGTGGGCTAACAAGTTAGCCTGCCACAGTTCCATGGATATTGGTAGGAAAACAAACAAGATAAAGACCGGTTTACTACTCACAACAAAAACAGTAGCCAGAGTAACATCACTTGTTCTGATTTCCCACAATATGGCGTAGGAGACCCAGATGATGCCTGCATGCACTGTGAGGTACGTTGTAGGAAAGGAACCGGAATTTTTACGAAGGACCACTAGCAAATCAGTCCAATCTTTTCCTGGGAGACATTGTCTGTACTATCTTGGAGAGCATTCAGATTTGTCCTCTGCTCCAGAGGGAATCACTCTTTCTATCCTTCAAGGATATTTACTATCCAAACATCCTTGGGGGGGATAAAAAAGACGGTCAAAACAAAAGCTGTTAATGACTTTTCTCAGAAGATGTGAGAGACTCATGGAGAAATATCTCCCAACAGTATGAACACATTATTAAAATCAATTCATAATCTCACCAATAGTGTGTGATATCTCTTCTTTCCCCACTCCTACACTGGACATGTTGAACGTCTTTTTTTTTCTTCCAAGTTTTTATGTAAGTTCCAGTTGGTTAACATATAGTGTAATATATGTTCACATGTAGGATTTAGTGATTGATCACTTACATACAACAACCAGCGCTTATCACAAGTGCTCTCCTTAATACCCACCATCCATTTAGCCCTTCTTCCGGGGCCCACCTCCCCTCCATCAACCCTCACTTTGTTCTCTATAGTTCAGAGTCTGCTTTATGGTTTGCCTCTCTCTCTCTCTCTTTCTCTTTTCTTCCCCCCATGTTCATCTGTTTTGCTGCTTAAATTCCACATATGAATGAACTCATATGGTATTTGTCTTTCTCTGACTTCTTTCACCTAGCATCATTNTTCTCTGTCTTCTTTCACCTAGCATCATTCTCTCGAGCTCCACCCATGTTGTTGCAAATGGCAAGACTTCATTCTTTTTGATGGCTGACTATATAGGTTTCCTGAATTTTACAGATTTAGAGGGTATAAAATGTTATTTTATAGTGGTCATAATTTGCACTTCCCGAATTGTTGTCAGCTTTATCATCTTTTTATAGGTTTTGGAGTCATTCCATGCTTTTTCCTATATTTTGGAATTTTTTGCAGTGCTGACTATCTTTCTGGTCAATATACATAAATGATTTGTATAAAAATGTCCTCCTAGTCCTTGTTTTCCTTTTTCATTTTTTTTAAAGGTGGCCTTTGATAAACAAATGGTTTTACTTTAATGTTGTCATAATTGTCAATATTTTTTATAATTAATGCCTTTGTGTGTAATAAAAGGTATCCTTTTATCTTTTCTTACTCTGTGTTGCCAATGTGTGCACTTAAAAGGTTTAAATTTCAGCCTTTGAGGAGGCGCCTGGGTGGCACAGCGGTTAAGCGTCTGCCTTCAGCTCAGGGTATGATCCCGGCGTTATGGGATAGAGCCCCACGTCAGGCTCTTCCACTATGAGCCTGCTTCTTCCTCTCCCACTCCCCCTGCTTGTGTTCCCTCTCTCGCTGGCTGTCTCTATCTCTGTCGAATAAATAAATAAAATCTTTAAAAAGAAAAAATTTCAGCCTTTGAAATGTAAGTCTTTAAATCATTCAGTATTTAGTTTTCTTTTTTCCTACGGTCTATTTATTTTATTTATTTTTGGCATATTTTATTATTCACAATCAGCTTTTCCTCGTCTGGATAAGTAACGGTCCCACTACCACTCATTTCACAGCACATTCTTTTCCCAAAGAGCTTCAAAACCAGCTCTGACTTTTAATGTTCCCAAATATTTTGGGTAGTGTTTCTGCACTCTTTATTTGGTTCCATAGGCTAAATTTTTCTATCCCTATGCCAATATCTCCCTGTCTTCATTATTAGACCTTTATAATTCTTATCTATGGTAGAACAAGCCCATTCTACTACTTTTCTGCCTCCTGTCCCACTTTCTCTATTTCCTTATCCTGTTTCCTTTTCATATTTTTGTCCTTAAGGGTATCTTGGCTGTTTTGATTTTGGCTCCTAAATTTCCATTAAAAAAAATAATTAGGTGGGAGAGGAGGAGATAGAGAGGCAGAGAGTGAGAATCTTAAGCAGGCTCTAAGTCCAGCACAGAGCCCAATGTGGGGCTCAGATCTTACCCTGAGATCACGATCTTAGCTGAAATCAAGAGTCGGTTGCTTAACCCACTGACCCATTCAGGTGCCCTGGCCTAAATTTACATTTTAGAGACAATTCCCTTGGGGGAAATGTGGTAACTACTTTAAAATCATAGATTGATATGAGGGGAATTGGCATTTTTACCACATATAGTTTTCCTTATAACACGCAAGGGTTACGATTCCCTTTATTTAGGACAACTTTAATTTTTTTTAATCACTTTAAAGATAATTTTCCCATGTATGTTTTAAATATCTTTTGCTTGATATGTTCTTATTTAACTTACATTTTGGTTGGCACTACAAATGAAACATTTTGAAGTAAGTTTTTTAACTTTTTTTTTATTGCTGGTTTATAGAGATATAAATTGTTTCTCATATTTATGTCAGATTAGAAAATCTTAATAAACTCTCTTATTTTTTCTAATGAGTTGTCTGCAGATTATTTTATATTTTTACAAGCTTTTGGTCTAATTTGCTGTTTTTTTTTTTTACAATCTACTTGTGTATGCATCTAATAAGACAGTTTCAAAATAAACAATGTAAAAATTGACAAATTGAACAGAAAAATAGACAAATTAAAATTTTACTTGGAGCTTCCAATACCACTATCACATTGTTATATGGAATAAGTAGAATCTCAGTAAAGACATAGAAGTTTTGAGTAATATTATCAACCAATTTGACCTAATTAACATATACTGTATAATTCATACATCACCAAAACATTCTGCATTCTGTTAAGTGCCCATGCAACACTCACCAAAACAATATATGCTGAGCACAAAACATGTTTCGATGTATTTAGAAAAACTATTCACAAAGAATATATATATGTATTTTAAATTTATTTGTTTATTTAAAGCAGGCTCTATGCCTATTGTGGTGCTTGAACTCATGATCCTGAGATCAAGGGTCACACACTCTACTGACTGAGCCAGAGTATATCTTTTGATTGAAGGGAATCACATTAGAAATCAATAACATGTAGAAATTTAGAAATTTCTTAAAGTCCTGGGTCTAAATGACACACTTCCACTATTTATATTTGCTAGAAATTCTATTAGTGTTCTAGGGCTTCCATACCAAACTACCCAAACTGGGTGGCTTAAACAACAAAAATGTATTTTCTCACAGTTACAGAGGCTGGAAGTTCAAAATCAATATACAAGCAGTATTAGTTTCTGGTGAGAACTCTCCTTGGCTTGCAGACCACTGTCTTCTCATTGTATCCTCATGTGGGCTTTTCTCTATGTGTGTGCCCTCCTGGTGTCTCTTCTTCCTATAAGGACTCCAATCTTATTGCATTAGGACCGTAATTATTACCTCATTTACCTTAATTACTTCTTTAAAGGTCCTGTCTTCAGCTATAGTCACATTTGGGTTTTAAAGCTCAACTCCGGTTTTGAGCGGACACAATATGCCACTTTACTTTTAATCATTGAACACGTTGAGTGTATTGGTAATAATTTTAAAAGCTGTTATCTCCTAATTCTTATGTCTATATAACTGTTCTGTTTCTTTTGACTGATTTTCCTCTGGACTTTCGGTCACGCTTGCTTCTTGACATGCCAAGTAATTTTTGATTGGAGACTGGGTATTCTAATGCTGAGACTCTGAATTTTGTTTTCTACCTTTAAGGGAGCACTGTGCTTTGTTCTAGCAAAATAGTTAGCTTAATTGGGTATCAGCCTTATCTTGTTTTTAAGTACTAACCAGAGCTACCGTTTAGTATAGAGTAGCCTTAAATCTAGGGAAAGTTTAGATGTATTATTAAGGTGAGGACTTTTTGAGGTGTCTACTGAATTATCCATGTCATTAAGGAGAACTCTCTATTCTTACTATCAGAATACAAAAAGCTGTCTTATCTGAGCTCTCAGAATTGTGTAGCTTGGAGCTAATGTTGGTCATTTTGTTATTTAGCTTCATGGAGTTTCTCCCTACATATGGGATCTTCAATAAGCTGTATTCAGCAAAACCTGAAGATAATCCCAAAGCAGATTTCTGGGGCTCTTTTTCTGTATAGGTTCTTTCTCTGTGGAACTGTATCCTGTAATTTCTAGTTGCTTAGACTTCTCAAGCTCTGATATCTACGTTCTCAATTCAGAAAGACCCTATAGAACCTTTTTCATTGTGGTCTGGAATATTCCTCCAGATAGAAAACTAGGATATTTATAGAGCTTACCTAGGTTGTGTCCCTTTCACAGAAATCACTGATCTTCACTGTTGTCCAATGTTTGAAACAATTGTTTTGTATAATTTCTCCAGTTTTTTTTTTTTTAAGATTTTTTAATTTATTTATTTGACAGAGATAGATTCAGCCAGCGAGAGAGGGAACACAGGCAGGGGGAGTGGGAGAGGAAGAAGCAGGCTCATAGCAGAGGAGCCCAATGTGGGGCTCGATCCCACAACGCCAGGATCACGCCCTGAGCCGGAGGCAGACGCTTAACCGCTGTGCCACCCAGGCGCCCCTAATTTCTCCAGTTCTATAGGTGATTACTATGTGAGGATCCCTGCCTCTGTAGCATGATCAGAAGTAAAAGTTGTAGACAACTGAATTAAAATAAAAGTAAATATAAAATTCTTTTTTTTAAAGATTATTTATTTATTTATTCATTTATTTATGTGACAGAGAGACAGCCAGTGAGAGAGGGAACACAGCAGGGGAGAGGGAGAGGAAGAAGCAGGTTCCCAGCCCCCAGCCGAGGAGCCCGATGTGGGACTGATCCCGAAAGGCCAGGATCACGCCCTGAGCTGAAGGCAGAGGCTTAAGGACTGCGCTACCCAGGCGCCCCTAAATATAAAATCCTAATAAGGCAGGACATTATACAATCTGGATCTAATGAAATAAAAGATAAAGGAAGTTTATTTTTCTCCTATAGGTACTAAAAGTGAATTAGGTAACTTTTTAAAAAAATGATTTATTTATTTATTTGAGAGAGGGAGAGAGAACATGTGCCTGTGAGTTTGAGTGCAAGCAGGGGGAGAAGCAGATGGGGAAGGAGAGGGACAAGCCGACTCCATGCTTGAGTGAGCCACCCAGGGACCCTGAATCAGGTAACTTTTAAAGAAATACAGTTGTGGATATTATAAAAAAGTTATATGATGTAAGCAGTCCAGTTTCATCCTTTGTTGACAGAACTCAGTCTTATTCCAATCATTCTTTAAAATCTAGCCTCAAGGGATCCCTGGGTGGCTCAGTCGGTTAAGCGTCTGCCTTCTGCTCAGGTCATGATCCCAGCAATGAGTGGGGATCATGCTTCTCCCTCTCCCATGTTCAGTGGGGAGCCTGCTTCTCCCTCTCCCTGTTGCTCCCCCTGCTTGTGTGCTGTCTCTCATTCTCTCTCTCTCTCTGGCAAATAAATAAATAAATAAATAAAATCTTAAAAAAAAAAAACTAGCTTCAAATTTGTATTTTTAAAAAAAGATGTCTAGCAATAAAATATTTTTCAAAATATCTCTCATATTTAATATTTGACTTATGAAATGTATTTACAAATGGAATTTGCTAATGAAACTTGATGCTACATTATTGAAATAAACCTACGTTTAACTTACTGTTTCCTATATTTGTAAATTTCAACTTTTGACAACAGAGGAGTCTATAGTGAACTGTCCTATCAAAACTCTTCCCTAATTGCCCATCAAATTTTTTCACATACTTATATTACTTGGTAAAAAAAATTTTTTTCAAAAAATCAACAATATTTTGTTTACTCCAGCAATTCTTCCATTATAATTGGGTTTTTAAATACTGAGATCTTATGTACATTTTAATTTTGATTTTATCAGTTATTTTCCAAAATGTATTCTAAGCCAATTTTGACACTTTTTCTGTGTGTATTTTTTTGCTTTATTTATAATGCTTTAACTCATGCATATGCATATATATAATTGAAATTACACATCATAACTTTCCCTTATAGTTTATATACAATAGAAATGGATTCCAAAATGCTTTAAAATGAACAATAGTAATTTTATTCAAATCTTAATACAATTGCAGTCGAAAGCCATATTGTATCACTAAGATTAAAATTATGTCCTCGGCGTACCTGGGTGGCTCAGTTGGTTAAGCGTCCAACTCTTGATCTTGGCTCAGGTCATAACCTCAGGGTTATTAGCTTGAGCCCTGTGTGGGGCTTATCACTTAGCAGGAACTTTAATTCTCTCCCTATCTGCCTGTCTTCCCTCTGACACTCACCTTGCTCACGCTGTCTCTCTCACTCTCTCTCTCAGTCTCTCTCTCTAAAATAAATAACTAAATCTTTAAAAATAAGATAAAATAATGTGATAATAAATATTTCAGATTCTATTCCAGACAATAATAATTTTTTTCAGCTAACTTTTTGAAAAGCAACATCTGAAATGAGTATTTTTAGATAAGATCTGGGATATTTTAAATCTCAAGATAGTAAGAAGTAGATGACATTCAAGTAAATATTTCAGGGAAATGTAACATTTTCTATAATTTTTGCTTTTGCTGAGCCCTTGTTTCTTATCATCCACCATGACTGGAGATATGGACCAAAGACAATACTCTCTAACTTTGAAGAATTTGAAGCTTGCCTTAAGCACCATATAATAGATGGAAATGCAATGCTTCCTTAAATAAATAAATAAATAAATAAATAAATAAATAAATAAAAATGTGTGATTTTTTTAATTGAACAACATAAAGTAATTCTAGAAAGAAAGTAAAATGAAAAATTAATTTAATCATAGATTTATCTAATTAGATTTGAAATAAGAATATATTTGTTCAGGAAAAAGAATTTTAAATTTTTATCTCCAATATACTAAATATTTCCTTTATTTTTTTTCTTTTAAAATTTTTTTAAAGATTTTACTTATTTATTTGAGAGAGAGAGAGAGAGAGAAAGAGCACACGTGCACACATGAGTAGAGGCAGTGGGGGAACGGTAGAGAGAGAAGCAGACTCCCTGCTCAGGGAGCCTGACATGGAGCTCCATCCCAGGACCCTGGGATCATGACCTGAGCTGAAGGCATATGCTCAACCAACTGAACCACTCAGGTTCCCCTCTTTTTACAATTTTATCTAAATTCCAGTTTGTTAACCTATAGTGTAATATTGGTTTCAGTAGTAGAATTTTGTGATTCATCACTTACATACAACACCCAGTGCTCATCACAGCAATTTCTCTCCTTAATACTCACCACCCATTTAGCCCATCCTCCACCCATCTACCCTCCATCAACCCTCAGTTTGTTGTTTATAGCTAAGAGTCTGTGTTATGGCTTGTCTTCCCCATGTTCATCTGTTTCATTTTTTAAATTCTATGTATGAGTGAAATCATATAGTATTTGTTTATCTCCAACTGACTTCTTTTACTTAGCATAATACACTCTAGCTCCACCCATGTTGTTGCAAATGGCAAGGTTTCATTCTTTTTTATGGCTGAATAATATTCATATATATATATGATACACCTCTTCTTTACCTATTCATCAGTTGATGAACATTTGGGCTCTTTACATAATTTGGGTATTGTTAATAATGCTGCTATAACATCAGGGTGCATGTATCCCTATTCAGGGTCTTCTGTGGTTCCATACAAATGCTGGGATTTTTTGTTCTAGCTCTATGAAAAATGCTGGTGCTGTTTTGATAAGGATTGCATTAAATGTGTAAATTGCTTTGGGTAATATAGACATTTTAATAATATTTGTTCCTCCAATCCATGAGCATGGAATATTTTTCCATTTCTTTGTGTCATCTTCAATTTCCTTCATCAGTCTTCTTTAATTTCCAGCGTACATATCTTTCACCTCTTTGCTTAGGTTTATTCTTAGCTATCTTACGGTTTTTGGTGCAATTGTAAATGCACTCTTTCTGCTGAATCATTGTTGATGTATAGAAATGCCAGAGATTTCTATATGTTGATTTTGTATCTTGCGACTTCACTAAATTCATGTATCTGTTCTAACAATTTTCTGTTGGAGTCTTTCAGGTTTTCTACATAAAGGGTTACGTTGCATGTGAATAGTGAAAATTTGACTTCTTCCTTGGTGATTTGGATGCCTTTTATTTCTTTTTGCTTTCTGATTGCTGAAGCTAGGACTTCCAGTACTGGTTTTTTTTTTTTTTTAAGATTTTATTTATTTATTTGACAGAGAGAGACAGCCAGTGAGAGAGGGAACACAAGCAGGGGGAGTGGGAGAAGAAGAAGCAGGCTCATAGCGGAGGAGCCTGATGTGGGGCTCCATCCCAGAATGCCAGGATCACGCCCTGAGCCAAAGGCAGACGCTTAACGACTGAGCCACCCAGGCGCCCCTCCAGTACTATTTTAAATAACAACGGTGAAAGTGTGCATTTCTGTCTTGCTCCTGATGTAGAGGAAAAGCTTTCAGTTTTTCCCCATTGAGGATTATATTCCAAATATTTCCTTTATGTTTGGCCTTGTATTAAATAGCTTTTTGGGGGTTGATGAGGGCTTTTGTTGATAGGAAAACATTTAATTTTTTTCTAGGAAATACTTATTATTTACTTATGTGGTAGGTATTTTACCAAACACTATTTCCAGAGGTCTTGATGACTAAAATATTTAAATGACAGAATTATCAAAGAAAATATAAAATAAGGTAAAACTTTCTATTCTATATATTAGAATATTTTCAGTGAATTAATTAATACTTAATTTTATGAATGGTACATATTTTTAGATTTTTTTTTCTTAAAATCTCACTTTTATGACTTTAACTCTATCTTCCTTTAATAATGTATATCTGTCTATATGAAGTTTTAGAGACTAAATATTAGATAATTTTTCTCCTTTGATTGCTATTTAATAACATGATCTATAAGACTTTTGTTAAACAGTGAAAAAAATTCAGTTTAATTTCAGTTTGCATTTCTTTATATGCTCCTGGAATAACCAAAAGTAATCAATTTACATACTGGCAAGGAGCAATTTTATATGAATCCCATGTGCCTTTTGCTTAATCAATATGTATGTTAGTTTGCTAGAGCTGCCATAACAAGATATCATAGACTAGATGAGTGGAACAACAGAAGTTTATTTTTTTACATTTTTTGGAGGCTAGAAATGCAAGATCAAAATATCAGTTAGTTTGGTTTCTCCTGAGCCCTTTCCCTTGGCTTGTAGATGTTTACCTTCTCTCCTGGTTCTTATGTGGTCTCTCCTCTGTGTATCCCTGGTGTTCTTTTGTGGGTCCAAATTTCCTCTTATTATAAAGACACAAGTCAGATTGGATTAGGGCCCACCATAATGGCCTCATTTGAACTTAGTCACCTCTTTAAAGCCTTATTTCCAAATGCAACCACATTCAGAAGTGCTGGGGCCTCAATGTATGAAATTTTAGGGGGGGACACAATTCAGATAGAACAATATTGTATTAACACTTAAAAACATGTGCTGTGTGTGTTTGTTTTGGAAAATGTTACATAGTTTTTTTTACTGTGTTATAAAAATATCTTTTTGCCAAAGCTTGATTCATATTTTTTCTAAATAATATTTTAACGAGTTTTATCCATAGCTCTTTAATCCTCTATTCTTTTATCATTCATAAGTTTTCTCAATTTGTACATTCAAAAAGTTTTCTGTTTCTTGAACTAATTTTTCTTGTTTAAAAATGTTTTATTGCAACTGGATGCTACAGAATTTTCCTAAAAGAATATATTTTTTTTCATCTCTAGGTTTACATACACACGAACACACACAGACATGAAATGTAGTAGATATATAATACACATTTTTGATAGATATATATATTTAAATGTTAGATACCATTACATTATCTTATACAATTAAAACTACAATATTCTATTAATATGTATAAACTTTTGAAAAAGACTGCTTTAGAGGAACTCACTGTATAAGATATACAAAAATTGGAAAATTTTAACTCAACTTATTTTAACAAGAAAGCAGTTGTGACAAATTCAGAATTGTGATTCATTTTTCCTTCCTTGTGTGACTGCTTAATTGTTCTGATTGTCTATGTTACTTAAGTATTTATTCTTATACGCTTTTTTGCTAGAAAATGGTGTGCAATAAAATGATGTGTCAAACCTCGTTATTGCATTTATACGAAGATGAATCTGGAAAACGTGTGTCTGCTCTGGAAATAGCTTATTGACTTGCATCAGAAATAGAGTTAAAAAAACAAAAACAAAGACAAAAATGCCAAGAACAGACAATGTGACAAGGCATGAGATAGATGACATAGTGCAAAGAAAATGAGCGTCTAATTCTTTTTGGAGATTAGGGAAAAAGCTACTGAATGATAAAACTTGAGGTGTGACTTGAAAGAATAGAAGATTGACAGGTGGTACCCGGATGCTAATGTGGGTGAGTGGTGATAAAGAGGGCTCTTCAGGTAAATGGGATCCCATGTATAGGGGTTAAGGCTAAATACCCTACCAAGTTTTGAGACTGCAAATAGTTTAAAACACTGGGACCTAGAGGGAACTAGCATAGGTGAATCTAACTGGTAGGCAGAAGCCATCTGATTAAGGAAGGCTAATGTCATACACAGAAGCTTGGGTGTCATTTCATATGTAACAGGGAATCATGGATAGCTTGAAAAGGAGAGTTGTCAACATCATAACCGTATTTTAGAGAGATCAATCTGATGGCAAAATGGTAGCTAGACAAGGGGGTGAAACAGGAGACCAATGGGTAGGTGATTTATTAAGCAAGAAAAAAATAACAAAATGCAGAGAGGAGGTGGTAACAGCAGAAATTAAAAATTTCTCTTATTTTTATTATCCCTTTATTTAACCTGGAAAATATATTTTTTTAAGATTTTATTTATTTATTTGACGAGGGAGAGACAGCCAATGAGAGAGGGAACACAAGCAGGGGAAGTGGGAGAGGAAGAAGCAGGCTCCCAGCGGAGGAGCCTGACATGGGGCTCGATTCCAGAACGCCGGGATCACGCCCTGAGCCAAAGGCAGACACTTAACGACTGCGCCATCCAGGCGCCCCAAACCTGGAAAATTTTTTAATGTTTGCTATAAATAGTCTTTAACTACACATGTAGAAGTCCTAGATGTCTTAGTATAATCATGTAAAATTATTTATTAACAATTTATGAATGCATTCATTTATGTTTTATTTATTTAAAACACAATATTTGAGGTGGTTTACATAGAAAATCGTAAATACAATGAAATTAACACAGAAATAATTTTTTATATTAATAAGGAAAATAATACATACATAGCCAAGATTGCTGTTTGAGCCAGATATTATGCTTTTTTTTTAATAAACGTTTTTGTATTTAGTCTCACAACAGTTCCTAAGTGAAGTATCGTTATGCCATTTTATAGATAAAGATATTCCCGAAGTGTTTTTGGACTCTTAATCTTACAGTAGGATAGTAGAATGAATTTTCTAACTCTGCCACTTCCCACCAAAATAAAAGAAAAAAAATCCATCCTTTATTTGTCTTTATGCCACTAAACATCTAGCAAAAAAAGTGACTAAAATTTTTAGGTCAACAACAGCAAAAAGCAGCTTTAAATTTCCCAGGATTCAAATTAAAGAAAGAGTATTATGGGATTTATAACCTCTTTTTCTTCTTTTGTTCTTTTCTTATGTAAGGGAACATGGCAGCTTATCAGGACTAGTGTGAAATGGCTCTTAATCTGGGGGGAAATGTATACATTTCCCAAGGATTTTAGACATGTTCCACATAAGGTCATGTCTCATCTCACTCTTTGACAAAGAATGAAGTCATAATTTTAATTCATTTTGTTAATCCACTGACTAATTCATTTATTTAAGTACCAATCTTTGAGGCCCTATACTCAAAATTGAGAAAAGATAATGAAAAAAAGAATCTCTGGCGTCAGAAAAGTGAAGTACAGAACACTTTGCATTATAATGAAACCTGGTATGTGCTAAAAACAACAAAAGCAAAGAGGACCTTGAGTACACAGAAGAATCCAGGGATGGCTTTCCAGAAGTGATAACATATCACCAAGTTATTTTTTGTTTTAGTTTTGTTTTGTTTTTAGAAAAAGAATATGATTTACATAAGTTTAAGAAGAGAAAAGAAAGGTTAATTTTTTGGTCAGAGGGGGAAAAAATGGATTTCTTCAAATGCAGAGAAGACTAGGAAAGCTCTTTCCTCTTTGGAGACTTTTAAGTAGTTGATATGACTGCTCGACCACAGGTGTGGTTTTAGGGGTTTATACAGGGGATAAGAGCAAAGAGCAAAAAGATCAAGTGTACAATTTTCCTTGCATGCTGCACGAAGAGTTGAAATTTAATTCAGTGTGCAGTGGGGTTTCATTCAAGAATAACATCAAAAAAAGAAAAAAATAACATCATAGATTTGGATTTTAGGAAGATCACTTTAACAACAGAATGGAATCTTGGATCATGCAGGTTGAAACAAAACAGAAGGAGACAATTTTTGCAATACAGAAATGAACTAATAAAACGGTAGCAGGATGGGAAGGCCACAACTTAAACTGGAGTAGAAGAAAAGGAAAGCAACAGAGAAGCACATTTACAAGCAGTTATTTATAGGAGATGTTTGAAAGAATACGTTTAGAGAGAGATCAGAGTAAAAGAGAAAGATGTTAGCAAACTCAGGGTGGAAACCAATTTCTGACATCTAAGGAAGTAGTTTAAGGATGAAATGTTATAAAATGAATTCCATGGACACCCACCTGGATTCCTGCTACAGTTTGACCCATTGCGATCTCTTCAATAATGGTAGAATCTAGCTTAGATTCTGGAAGATACAGAGCAATTTAGCTGCCCTCTGTTACTCAGTATTTTATAGAAAAATAAAGAGAAATGAGAAGAGTTCTAATTAAGATATATAAGAGTTCTAAAGAGATATAAATTGAAGCAAACCTACATGTTTAATCTTTTGTCAATCTTTGAAGATTTATTTATTTATTTATTTGAGAGAGAGAGAATGCGAGCAGGGGGAGGGACAAAGGGAGAGGGATGGGAGACAATCTCTAGCAGACGGGATCCCCACTGAGCACAGAGCCCCACTCAGGGCTTGATCTCATGACCCTAAGATCATGACCTGAGCCAAAATTAAGTCGGACACTTAACCGACTGAGCCACCCAACCCCCGCCTTGTGCATCTTTGATTCACCAATCCCAAACAAACCATATCGAATGGTTTTGCATCACCAATTGACTTACACTGAAGAGGAAAACGTGAATTGCAATCCCTGCAGGGCCTAGAACTTACTGTAGTTTTCATTTATTAGCCTACATTCACAATTTTCAAGATTAAATCTTGTAATTCATCCTCAATTACCTTAGAATGGTTATAAGCATATTAATATAAAAAACAGCAGAGTGCTGGCCAAGAAATTTGTATTTCTAGAAAACCACCAAATACTTATGAAAGATACAGGACTCTTTTTCAAAGATCTCACTAGTCATAGGTAATACTTACAAAAGTTTTTGTTTTGATATTTAAATTTGCCATTCTGTTCTGATGCAAATACCCTGTGTCACCCAGGATACCAAGGAAACATGATTTGAGAAAGAATGCATTGTTGGTGATGTGGGAAACAAAGGCAGAAGAAAAACTAAATTCCTTACTTCTTACAGCCCATTGATATGTCCTTGAAACAGGCAGAGTGACATTCCTACAGGAACTCAGCTGACTCCATGTTAATACCTTGCTAAGGGCAAAAGGCAATCCTAGCCTTACCGCCCCCCCCCCATCCTGTAAGCCTACTTTAACATATAAAAATTCCTTTGGAAACTTCCTTTATCTTTACCCCCAAGATACATGTTGGCAATCACCCCCCAAGCATATGGCCCACTGATATACATCTGAAGGGTCTCATGACTAAGGTTTCATTAGGCGGTAATACATGACCCTTTCCCAAAAATAGCTAGCCCCCTCAAAGTCCTGGAAATCTTGCTTCCAAATTCCTTAGGGACTTATGCTCTCCCTAACCCTCTTCCACCTTGAAAGTATGTAATGGGTCACTCCTCATGACCCCAGTGCAGCTCTTTCTGCCCATGGGTCCTGTCCCTGTGCTTTAATAAAATCAACTTTTTGCATGAAAGACTTCTCAAGAATTCTTTCTTGGCCATCGGCTTTGAACCCTAATGTTCTTTCCAACATCAGTTGGTAGTAGAAGTTCTGTGGGAGTTTTAAGACAGGACCAAAAAATTCCCCCCTTCATTATCGTGACAGAAAAGCCAGTTTATGCCGAGCAAGAAAAGTAAATGCAAGCATGTCATTTTGTAGGAATCTTATCCTAATACATGCTACTAGATTTGGAGTATTTCTATAACAGTGTCAGCCTTTTGACCTTTGTAGTGTGTTATGCTATACCTGGGATATTTTGTTCTCTTTACTCTTACACCATTTAATGAGTATCACATTGTGATTCCAACCAAACTACTTAACCAGAAACTGTGAACAGAATTTGCTTTATTCCATTCTATATGCTCCCATAAAAAATTACCTGAGTGTTTCCAAATAGGTATTTGTGAGGGAAAAAGACAAAAGGGTAACGATTCTCTCACCTCCACTAGTACCAGGAAACAACATGCATTACATCTCTCTATACCATTCCATTCTGTTGTCCCCTTCACGTCTTTTATTGGGTTTCTACTGCTGCTTCAGAAACCACTGCAAATTTATTGCCTCAAAACAACAGTCTGTTACAGTTCTTTGTGTCAGAAGTCCTAAATTATTCTAAGCAGTCTAAAACCAAGGCGTCAGCAGCCTGCATTCATTTCTGGATTCTCTAAAGCAAAATTCAATTCCATGTGGCTGTAGGATTGAGGCCCCCATTTTCTTGCTGGCTGTGAATTGAGAGGTGTTTCCAGCTCCTAGAAGCTTCATGCATTTTTATTTTTATTATTATTATTTTTTGGACTCATTGCTCCCTTCCTCCATTTTCAAAGCCAGTAATGATGAGTTAAGTGCTTCTCCCACTGCACCTCTTTGAGGAACTCTTCTGCATTCTTGTCATGTGAAGTGTCATTTGCACAGCCATAACACTTGTGGGAAAAGATCACAGCGCACAAACCCTGACTATCACCCATTAGAAATCTCAATTTTAGCTATACTACCGTACTTCCTCTTCTAAGGGCACTTATTGCATTTAAGGACATCCTACATATACTATTAAATTCCCCTGTAATTATATTATATCTTCTCTCCATTGAATCCATATCTAAATGCACTTTTACATACTTATGTTTCAAGGCCCAATTCAAAGCCAATTTTTCCACAGAACTTTTTGACTTCTAATAACAATCAATGCCTCTGTCTCCTAGAGTCCTTATTGGGGAGCAGGATGGATAGGGCAATTAGGAAAAGGGGACTAAGATATATTCCACCTCTGTGATATGCCAGTTGATTTCAACACATTTGTTGTACACATCTATCCAATGAAGTCGGTATTATTAATCTTATTGAATAGGTGAAAAACCTGTCCCAGAAAGGGTCATTCTCTTCTCTGATACCATGTGGCTTACAAATGGAGGAGGTAGGATATAGCTTCTGATCTGGTTAGCTCCTCCTCCATTTATAAACATCTGGGTAAAACATCTGCATTTTTTTCTGATGCCTCGGTACACTTTGTGATAGCCCTTATCAGACAACATAGATTGTAGTACACAAGATGTCAATAATCCTTCAAATTAAAATAATTGAAGTGCTCATTCTGCATATTCTAAGAGGTCCAGCACCTTCTCTGGAATTTTTGGCTGACATCTCTCTGTGTAGCTCACTTTCGCACCAGCCTCCTAGCAGCCTTCCTCCACATACAGACTCCTACTGGTGTTTTTAGGGAGTATCTCGTATCTTCTGAGTCTGCATGCAGAATAGCTTTCTTCTCCATGGTCTTGCCCTACTTTTTGTCCTCGGATCCTCAGCTATCCTCAGCAGCTGCTTTGTCTCTTTACTGCTTTATCAGACACCAAACGCTTTCTCTTGAATTTCGCAAAACACCATGGAGCCATGATGATTGTGTCTCTAAAGTTAAGAGAAATAGAGACATATTCCAGAAAAGCACAGGCAATAATTGAAAAATAAATATGAGACATTGTCATTCTTAGCAGTTCTTCGGTTGTCTCTGCCATGAGATATTTCTCACTTGCTGTGTACCTCCTTTAGCCCAGTATGCTGTCAAGCAGCTGAGCACCCAGCTGTCTCCCCCGGATTCTCCATCCCAACTCCGCTTCCCCCCTATCCCAGATCACCCGTTAAGCCTTGTGTCTTCTATCAGTCATGGAGAAAATAAAATGTCTAGTTAATTTATTATTCAAGCAGTGCAATTTGGAAGCGTGTGGAAAATACTCGATCCTATTCCCAGTAGACAGATGGGCGAAGGGGGAGGACATTCTACTCATTAAAAAGGCCTAAAAAAGTGTTTTCCAAAATAAAAGAGCTAGTTATTTCTGAGTTGTGCAACACCTCCCCTGCAATTAGAAGAGTGTTTTGTCTTTTTTTTTTTTTTTAATATACTCTTCATGTTCTCACGGTGAATGTCGTGTGTGGGAATGGGGTGGGGTATGGGGGACCTACGTGTATTTCATCACCAGAACATGAGCTCTTTACTTTTCTTGCTCTTATTGGACTTCGTAGGCTTTAGTTGCCTCCCCAATGTTTTGCATGCTGTAATTTTGAATGTTCAGCATGTGAATATTCCCCTAATAGCTTGCTGCCTTAGCCACCTGGGAAACTACAGCATTGAGTGCTTTGTGGTTTTTCTAAATGACTCGAAGATTTATAACTTCTGTGACTATGCCTCTTTTATCCAATTACTTCCTTTAACTGCAATGATTCTTGTTTTATTTGTTCATTTTGGCTAATACTTAAGATGCCATTATATACAAAATTAAACATTTTCTTGAAAAATAAATTAATCACAATAGACATTTTACTTTAAAATGGATTCTGCCTATGGGCTTTATTTTTTCTATCTATAAAGGTAGCACACGCTCAGATATATATGTTCCTGAAAAGAAATGCCAGCTTTCATCAAGAATTCCTGGACACAATCACAGCTCCTGAAGTGAAAAAAACAGGTTCTTTCTTTAAGGTTGCTATTTGTTCACTCTATTTTCTAATGTGTTCTTAATTGGTATTGGGGATCTAACAAAAGAATAGAATTAAAAACTTACAGAAACATTCTCGTTATGTTTCCATACTTTGTGGCTCTCAGATTTAATGGACACTCAAATGATAAGTCATCTATTTTTTAATGTTTTGTGAATATGCAGTTGATTTGAAGTATTTGTTAAAATCATATGTAATCTCTTTTAAAATCCTTGGATTAATAGGTTTTAGGTAGAATTATTTTGGCCTATGCAATTTGCCGTGGTTATAATGCCTCTTTAATGCTTACAGAAATGGTGAGTAACTTCACTGAATTTGGAAAGCATTGCACGTAGAAATTGTAAAGTGCGACGTACTTACTCGTCTTTGGAAAACTGCCAAAGCAGTGGGCAAGCAAAGTGCCAAATATGTGCATGGGGCATCCGTGAATGACAGACTAAAGTGCATATGAGTCTGTGAAAACAGGTGGTCTGGGATGCCTGGTATCAGCAAAGCATCTGGGCCCTGAAGTGTGACTGAATTATATTTTCTGCTCCCAAAGGAGAACAATGCTAATCATGAAAACGCAGAGGCTGACATTGTTTAGAATCCCTTTGTTTTGAAACTCTTGCAAGATATTAGAATAGAAATGGAACCATGCTTTCAATATTTGGAAACTCTAAGTCTCATCTATGATTGCTCTGGGATGTATCGTTTCTTACAGCGCTGTTAGCGACACTACATGCACATATGCTAACCTAGATGCTCAATCTGGCTCTTTTTCAGTTTTGAGGATGCACATATGCTGAATGAATGAGATGGCTTTCTGTCTTCATTTTTCAGTTACAGATTTGACCCCTAATAAATGTTACAAAATAAACGCTAATTACAGACATAATGCTTCGTTCTTGATTTCCGTTTTTTGCTCTTCTTTTAAAGAAGGTAGGGCTCCAGAGTGCTTTCCCGAGCTATAATTCCTCGATATTGTAAACTAAACTGCTATGCACTTTCTAGAAACAGTAAAACACTCTTTTAATTTATGTTTGAAGAATATTTAAATGCAAGTTCGGACTGAACCAGAACCAAATTTAATTATGTTCTAAACAAAGAATGCTCAACAACAAAAGCAACATGAATAGACATTGTCGTTTGCTTCATATGGAGGGCAAACCACCTTTTCACTATGTTCTACTCCAGTGATTCTCAGCGTGGAGCAAACTTTACAATTATGGAGGGAGGGCTTAAAAATACTGATGCTTAATATGCACATGTCCATAAACAATCTGATTTAATTGTTCTGGGGCAAGGCCCATGCTTCAGTATTTTTAAAAGTTTCCCCAGGTGATTCTAATGTCCATCCAGTATTAAAAACTACTACTGTATGTAAAACTACTTTAATATTCAATCCCCCAACCTCATATTGTGTTTGTAATATACTTCTCTCGTTATATCTCTGGACTTTGTAAAAATGTCTTTTGTTTACCTCTTTGCTTATTCAAAATGTTCTATGGAATAGAAGGGAGATGTCATTTTGTAAAAACCCACTGCTTCTGAAACACCATGATCACTAATTGCTCGGTTTAATGCCCCAATCGGTGAAAAGTGAGGGAAGAGAGAATCTTTTATCCTAACTCCTTTCCACTGTTTTGTTAATTGATAAACTAGATAGAAATGCATAATCACCTTTCCCTTTAGTTCTAATTGCAAGTTGATTAGAAATTTGTCACTTATTAGCATGGCACATCACAATCAGAAAACTGGTTAGAAATTCAGAAAGAGCTTTTGGTGTAAGAAGCCTCCAAGTCCCTTCTGTAAACAAACGTGAATAATTGTCAACATTGTTCCCTGGTTGATCTTACTGCTAAATACTTACCTTGCATTATTGTAATTCATAGCAAGCAAAATATTGATAAGTGGCTTTATGGAGTAGAGTCTAGGGAGCATAAAGTCAGCAAAAATTTGAATAGTGATAGAGCAATATTAGCCACATGCTTTACTAACTACCTGTAATGGTCTGCAGTTCTTTTTTTGTTTTGTTTTTAATTTTATCTCAGTGTAATTACATACTCTGATATTTGATAGATATTTTTATTTTATCCAAGTAATCTGCATTAAAATTGAAACTTAAAATTAAATACCTATGCTTATAGTCTTAAGACATTACTAAGAAACATGTAAAGAAAAACTTATCAATTTTTAAATTGACCTTAGTGATTTTCCTGAAAATTATTATCATCATTATTAAAGTAGGCTCCATGCCCAGTGTGGAGACCAATGCGGGGCTCAAACTCACTCTGAGATCACAACCTGAGCTGAGATCAGGAATAGGGTGATTCAGTGAGTGAGCCTCCAAGCCACCCCTCCTGAAGATTGCTTTTATCTTCCCTCTTATTTACTTACCTTTCTTTCATTTCTTGTTTTTCTTTCCTTCTTTCTTTCTTCCATCTTGTTCTTTCTTTATTGAAAATATAATCCTTAAAAGCAAAAAAAAAAAAAAAAAGATAAAGTAAAAGAAAACACATGCAGTAAGGAAATCATGTACAGGGATTTTTTTTTTTCCTTTTACTACTTTCTCCATTTTCTTCAATTGTTTGTCATGCAGTCTCTTTCCAATCTTGTCCCATCACATCTGGGTCCTGAGTGAGAGATTCTCACTGGGCTCACATTGTCCAGACCTTCTTATGCTATGCCTCGCATGTGCTGTGTTCTAAAAAAACAGCCAACATTCTCAATCATCTGCTTCCAAACATACTGACACTAATATTTCCTTGTGGGTCTGCTATATGTCTAGTTGGACCAAATAATTCACAAAGTGGTAGGGGTAAATATTAGCTTATTATAAAAAATGAATGAGTTTATAAAATAAAAATTTCATATTATGTTGTAAAGTCCTCTTTACTTACTATCTGCATAATGGTGGAGACCATATTATTCATATATACAATGTTGGTTCTAACACAATGCCTCGGCAAATCAGTACATGATTCCTTACAGAAATTAGAGTTTAAATAATAATGATAGAAATAATGACGACAAGTCATCATCTAAGAATCATCTAAGAATCATGAGTCTGTAGGGAACTTTGGAGAAAGAAGAGGGGGTTTGAGATCATTTTAGAAAAAAGATGATATTACTAAAAAGATGATATTGGGAATTTGGGGTGCTTTTTGAGGTTATGGTTTTCATATTTAAGGAAATTCTTTCAAAACATTTGTGTAATTTTCTCCAGCACCATTCAGCCTCTCAGATGCAGCCAAAGAGTACACAAATATTTAATTATAGTCAGGTCTGGGATTTTTGCTGGAAGAGTAAAAAAAGATAGATAGATGGAGACTGGATTTTTGAGAAAGCAAGTGATAAATTCAGCATTGAAGTAGTAGTGAGAAACAATGGATACTTCTCTGTCATATTGAGTTGTGTGAGTTGGCTGTCAAGAGACAGCCAAGTGTCATTTGGGGCACAGAGATAAGAGGAATATTTGAACGAAATGTTTGAAGGCATAGAGTGATTTGTTGCTGAGAGAAGCTGAATTTTTAGGGACATAGGAGAAAGACTTGGGGAAAAAAGGAGGGAAGAAAAAAAACAATGGAAAATGAGATTTGGGTAAAAGAGATACAGGAAGTACAGAATAGGCATCTTTGATGACGGACAACCTGATGGTGACTGCAATGGACAGGCTGCAAGGCATTGTGGGACTGGTTATCTAGAGCATGCCTTCCGAAGTCTTGCTACTCAAAAATGAGATTCAAATGTTCTCAATGACTTCTTCCAAGTCATCAATAAACTGCTGACTAAAAGGGACTGCTGTTGTATATTTGATTTTGACACAAGAGAATATGTTCTTATGAACCATCAGTGCTTATTCTAACTCCTCTTATTATCTGTCTTCAATATAAAGACACCTATGGTCTTGCCTTTGAGTTTTGTATACAGAGAGACAGATAACATAAGCTGAATGTAATGCTTATTTTAAGACAAACAGATTAAAAAAGCCAAGGGGCTAATCAGCTGAATTGCATGAGGCTATCTTTAGGTAATAACAACAAAACTGTATAAGACTCCAAAACATAACACATTTTATATTATATATACATATTTTTATTTTCCATTTTTTTTACAAAAATGATTTATATGTCTTAATTATTTATGAGGACAAATTTTTAAAATTTATTCTGGGACTTCTATCTTAATATTTGCTGAAGTATTTTTTATTATTTTTCTCAGAACCACAGCTAAAATTAAAGCATTATTAGAGGCAATAATAAAAGAACATAACTAAAATCCATTTTAGCTGTAAATGAGACTTCTCTAATGTTAAATTTCAATGCCATAGTAAAAAGGTTATCATCATTTATTATGTGAAATTAAGAACTTAAATTTTACTAATGGTACAATTTTCTTGCTAATTCATTCTTTACTTAATAGCACGTAATTGTTTGAATAAAATTTAATGCCTTCTCAAAAAAGCAAAAGCATTGTGAAGGGGCATATTCAACTCCAACTTAAAATTTTAGTTAAATTATAAAGAAATTTGAGAATAACATTAATGCATTCTATGTTGGTGGCTTTCCTGTCACATTTTCAAAACAGTGAAATATGTGTAATGGGTAGTCAGAATATTACCAGCATTTACTCATCATAGAATAAAACACTATAAAGTGATTAATTTGGCAAATACCTTCTAGCATAAAGCAACAAAAACGGAAATATATATATCAAAATAATTTATCATTTATGATAATGAAAAAGTAGTCTTGTGGTTTAATGATTTTTATAAACACAAAATAGGAAGCGTATGTAAACAGTGAATGCTTAACATCTACAAAACATCAACAACTTCCTTCTAAGAAAACATTGCTTAATAGCTACATGATAAATTCCGGGAAGAGTATGTCCATTGTCTAATGCACCACTTTCAGTCTGTTATTAAATACTAGTTAGATCTCTCTATTCTTTCATTCATTTAGGTGGTGAGTTTATATCATGTATGTATGAATACAATTATAATAAGAACCAAAGAAGAAGTCAAGATTGAGATGAGAGATTATTACAGAAAGACCTAAACCAAATTTGACACTCAGAGATTTTTTCTTTTTCTTTTTTTTTGAAAAGTTATATTTATGTTAATATGTGAAGGATATGGTAGAAAGAATTTCTACCCATAAAATAATGTGTGAAAAGAACACTCTGTACACAAAGAGAATGTACAAAAGATGATAGTTTACTATAGATCTGAGATCTGAAGAGAGTCTGATTTTTTGTCAAATTGAAATTAAAAACAAATCATGAACTAGATTTTCTGGTATGTTTTAAAAAAAGCTAACCAATGGCTGGCAGATTCTGGAAAAAGGTAATTTTATGGTTGACAACTGATTCAAAGACTACATTTGATTGTTTTCAAACATTCTAAAACTTTTCTACCTTCCCAAATAAGACATAAACTCCACGTTCTCTATTTTGATGATGTAAAGTTTTAATTATACTTATAGAAAAAAAAAATACTCCAAGCTGAAAGAACAGTGTTTCCCCTTTCACTTTCATTGCTACTTTCTTTCACTGTGTACACATAAATATAAGTACAAGTTATGCGTCAATAGTTTTATAATCAGTTAACAGCTAGTATATGCTTTATCTTAGTGCTTTCTTCCTGTTTCTTTCTGCTCTGGTTGGGGTTTATTTTTGGTTTGCTTGCTTAAGTAGGTGCTAGTAGAGCATAGTAACTTGTTTCTTCATTTCAAAAAATGCATTAATCCCACCTAAACTGACTGCCCACAATCTAATCTGATTCATTAGTGTTTTTGACTTTGATTTCTCAGAGGGGTCAGCATTCCTTTTATGCATGCTTCTGTCATTCTTTCCAGTCACATCAAACACAGACCTGTGGACCTAACAGACTCATTTCATTTACACTTTGCCATTATTGCAAAGAAGTGGTGATTTTCTAAATGGTCTCTAACAGCCTGAAAGAGCTAACTTAACTTTCTGAAGTGCTTAACTTAACTGTGAAACAATCCATGTAAGACTGATTCAGTATATCTAGCTGTGATTATTGCACTAAGAAATCTCTGATCCTAAAAGTTTGGAGCCCAAAAGTATCTCTGCCAGGTGAAGATTAAGTCATAATAGAATTACCACTCATACCCATTGTATTTTTGAGATATACTTAAGCATTTATGTTTTTCTTCCCACATGAAATTATGTAAACATAAAAATAATTATTTTTATTCCACATAAAATTAGTCGTATCCTAAATACTGTTTATATAAGCTTAATGTAATGGACATATATAATTTTTTTATTCCAAAGAATAATATCTCTTATCCACGTAAAATGGAACAATACATTTCGAAAACTAGTGAATTAGCACTTTGGGTGCCTAATACTATTTTTGCCCATAAAATTATATGCCCTGATATAAAATATCTAGATATTTTATTTTTTACAAGTAAATTTTATTAAGATGATTTAATCCTAAAACATAAGCCCTAAAGCTTCTAAGATGATATGACATCAACTCATTTTAACACTCTTAGATGCTAAAGGAGTATTCTTTTTTTATTTATGGTAGGGACACTCTGACAGCATAACATGGCTAAAAAACTGTGAGGAAGTTTTATGTTCTTACTGTGGTAGTGAAAGACCCTTACCTCCTTAAGTTCTTGATTTACTAGATATCCTCATATTAGTAAGGTCAATGTCCTGGAACACCTTTTTCTAACAGTCAATAAAGTGAAATAGGAATGCATGTAATTTTTATGAGAAAATCATTTTAGAGTGTTTGATTGAAACACAAAATAAAGTCATTGTCAATCTTGTCATGATAGGTTGGATAGATGGATATTAACCATGAATTTTGACAGTTGAAACTTTTATTTGATATTTCTCATACTTAACTCTGATACCAAACCTAGTTCCAAAATAGACTTTATGCGAGTTATAACAAAACCACACACACACACACACACACACACACACACACACGAAAAACAAAAACAAAAACAACCCAGCCCTGTGAGATTAAAAAAATACAAAACAAAGAAAACATCCAACAGCTGTAATGCATGTGTGGGTAGGCAAAATAAGAGGACAGAGTATGATTATATCAGAACAGATTTAAGAGAACTTGATACAATTACATGTAAACTTCAAATTCTCAGCTCCCTGGGGGTCTATAGACTTTTCCAGCATTTTGAGTGCTAATCATGTATCAGACAGCATTCTAAACATTTACTCCTCGAAGAAACATTGAGCTAAGTACATTACTATCCCATTTACTGATATCCCATGTACCTGAAAAATCCTGGCCTATAGTGATGAGCAATAAATGAAGCTTTAAAGAGACTAAGTGACTGACTCAGTGTCAAATGGATGATAAATATTAAACTGAGATGTGAAAATGTGTCTTATGACTACAGAATCAATGCTTTATGATCCACTGTTACCAAAAAACATCCATAGTTGTGAACCTTCAGCTACTAAAGCCTTTTGGCGATCTTAACTGTTAGTAAGACATCAAAGTATTACTTATTTCACATGTTGGACATGGTTGCTATTTAATTAAAGTTTCTCTGTCTTTATATTTCTTAGAATACAAATTACACCTAGCCTTCAACATCTATAGTCTATATAGCTCCATGGTTATTCATTACTGGTATAAATGCAATTATTTAATTAGATACTTTAATATTACATTTCTTTCATAAAAAGTGATTAGATCCAGGATAAATTACACTGGTTATCTTTCTGAATGTACATATCTGATTATTTAAAAATGCTTTCAGAAGTTGAAGACTTTCTCTAGGTAGAATACACAAATCATTTATCTGTTTATTCTGTCATTCCTCAATTCTAGAAAATTTATTAAGCACCAATTACCTGCCAGATTCTACATAAAGTATTAGGGAAGTAGTGGTAAGAAGAAGGATGTCACTCTGTTTCCCTGGGCTTTTAGATTAGTGGAAGTAATAAACAGACCAAAAAAAATGCATCCAACATAAAATTATAATCAATGTTGTTAACAAAAGACAATGAGTACAAAGTGACAACTCTGATTTCTGATTAGTTGGGGGCACCTGTGTGGCTCAAAGTTAAGCATCTGCCTTGGCTCAGGTCATGTTCTCAGGATCCTGGGATTGAGCCCACATCCCTCTGGGCTCCCTGCTCAGTGCAACAGGGAGTCTGCTACTCCCTCTTCCTCTGCCCCTCCCCTGCTGTGCTCTTTCTCTCAAATCAATCAATCAATCATCAATCAATCAATCAATCTTTAAAAAATATATAAATGATTGATTCTTTGGTAGCAGTTTTTAGGTAAAGTGATAGGGATGGAGAGCCTGCAACTCAGAGGTAACAGTGTGTGTGGAAGCCCTGAGGCAAGCGAGTACAAAGCATATTAGGTGAGGAAATAATGCTGTGTGATTAGGGAATGAAGGGCAAGTGGGAGAGTGATGCTAGTTGTTGTTAGAGGGGTAGGTGGGACTCAGATAATTTATGCAGTTTTAGACTGTTAGTCTTTATCCTACCAGCGTAGTTTTTATACAAGAGTGGTGTGCTGAACCGTGTATGTAAGTGATGAAGGATAGTTGGAAGGCAGGCAGGCAGGGACAAGACACCCCCCCCCAAGAGGAAACCACCCTTAAAAGGATTTTACACCACCCCAGAAAGAGCCCTCCACCCTTCCCCATGTGATGGATAGATGACAAAAACCTGATTGGGTAACAGGCATGCAGGGAGTGTTAATCAGATTAAAACAGCCCACCAACAATCTCATAAAGACCCCTAGACTTAGAAACTCCAGTGGCTACCCTCTCGGGTCCCCTCCCACTTAGGGAGCTTTGTATTATCACTTTACTATCACTCAATTAAACTGCTTTGCTGCCCACCACTCTTCCTCTGGTCTACCTCTTCACTCTTTGAAGTTGTGTGACCAAGACCTGCGGGCACCAAAGGGAGAGAAATCCTGCAAATAAGCAACACTTATGGCTGCAAGGAGGAAGAAAGAATTGAGGTGGTTTTGCTGTGGGAAACCAGTTCAGATGTTGCAGCAATAGTGCATGTTAGAGATGATGGCGAGTTGGACTTCAACCCCAATGTTCAACATCAAGCCCTGCTCCAGAGCTGTGGATGTGCCTGACTGCCCTACAAAATTTATACTTACCACCCCCCACAATTACATGAGCCAATTCCTTGAAATCACTCTATCTATCATTACATTTCTTTTATATCTGTTTCTGTTTCTCTGGAAATATGAAATTATGAAATATACAAAGTTCCTTTGGGAATTTGGCTTTAAAGGTAAGGAGAAAAAGCTGGACAATAAGACAATAGCTGGAGGGCAAATGGAATTAAATGTTAAGTGAAAGACTGTAGTAGAAAAGAAAAGAATGAATACATTCAACACAAAGTATTTTTTTTTTTTAAGATTTTATTTATTTATTTGACAGACATAGAGACAGCCAGTGAGAGAGGGAACACAAGCAGGGGGAGTGGGAGAGGAAGAAGCAGGCTCATAGCAGAGGAGCCTGATGTGGGGCTCGATCCTAGAACGCCGGGATCATGCCCTGAGCCAAAGGCAGACGCTTAACCGCTGTGCCACCCAGGCGCCCNGACTGTAGTAGAAAAGAAAAGAATGAATACACTCAACACAAAGTATTAACAGTAAATTTCTTTATCCAAGAAGGTTGGGTGGATTCAGGATTGAAGGGATAATAGGATCTAGAGGACAGCAGGAATTATTGTTCTTAAATGGTGATTGTGAAACTTAGGTCTGAGTATTTTGTTATCTAGATAAAGAACTAGAATCTGTGTCTATCTAGTCTTACGGTTTCAGTTTCCATTAAGAAGTAGTCTTTGAAAGTGTCTACTGAGAGTGAACTCAGGATGTGAGAAAGAGGCAGTTACAGACCTGCAAGAACAGAAAAAATTTAAAATAGAAACTTAGGTGGGATTTCAAGCATGGACAGTGCATGTAGGTAATTTTCCCAACTTTTCCTCTGAATATCATTTTAAACAAAACAACAACAATCACTTAAGATGATTAAAAAAAAAACTTACAAACTCTATTTTGTGTGCAACTAGAAAGCAGATGTAATCTAGACTCCAAATTATGTGTAAATGCTACCAAACTATCTAAAATTGGGCAAAAGATAAGTGAGAAAAAGGGAGAGGTATAGAAAATGGCAGGGTTAGGAAAGTTTATTTCAGAAAATTCCAGGAGATATACATTTTATAAATGTTTATCTTGTGATTTCAACAAGAAATGTGCAAACTATAGTAAATAAGGAGGACAGGAGAAGCTCTTCTGCAAGAGATTTGGCTCAGGATTTGGAACTGCACAGTGAATCACACAAAATACAATCTGACTCTATGGCAACAGAGGTAGAATGATTCTTTGGTGTATAGAAACCTTTCTGTCTGGTAGATTACCTGGACAACTTCCTATATACAGGAAATTAATAAAAACAGCTAGACCAAGTAGTGTAACATAGATAATGGTGAAAAATATAGTGAAAGAAATGATATGCTATTGTTATAAAAACAATATTAGTAAAACAAGAAGGAAAAGAGCAGAGAAACCTACCAACCAACAAAGTGACCAGAAAAAAAGTACTACCACAGAGAAAATATAAATTTTGGCCATGTATGTTCCCATTACTTAGAAAACAAAGTAAACAAATCACATTGATGAAGGAAGACAACAATACAGAAAAAAACAAAACAAAAGTCAAGGACTAGAGGATAAGAAAGATAGAAGAGACAAAATGAGAACATGGACAGGGTTTAAGAAGGAAGCAGGAAATCTCACCAAAGCATCGTAGAAATGAAGACAATCTTGAATGAAGCACAAACAAAAAGACCTGTAGTTATCACAGTAATAGACATAGAGGGTGAGAAAGAGAAAACAAGGACAAGGGAATGGTAATAGACCAGAATTAAATGAGATAACAGAATAAATAATAGATTTAGAAGACAGGCAAAAAGATATAACATATATATATATGTTGTATTATTGTGTATATATATATATATAAAATTGGAATCTTTAAAGACTATAAGACCAAATAATGGAACAGAGTATAATTTTAAAATGTAATAATAATGAATCTGCACAGTAGAAAAAATTAAAATCTACATAATGAAGGGGAACAGCAGTTGTCTGAAAAAAGAAATATCATCTCCTTGAGAGGGAAAAATTAATCCAATTGAGATTCAGATTTCTTTAACAACAATATTCAGTATCGGAAGAATGTGGATCAAAACCTAGAGGAGATATCCTCCAGGAAAGAAAATGTCATCTGAGACTTGATATTCAGCCAGACCTTCAACAGAAAGTTTCAAAAAGAGAAGAAAAAGAAAGTGATCTCTACAGATGACAATATATTCTGTTAATGAGGCTTTGGGGAGATAGACATTCACACTGATGGTGAAAACTTAAACTAGTACGAACTTTATAAAGAGTCAATTGCTAACATTGACCAAATTTAAAACACGCACTTTGACAGAGCAATCTCAGTTTTCAGAATTGATCATGATGGTATACTTATTTATATGTGAAATGACATATTTTCAAGTTTATTCAGCCCATTGTTTGTAATACATTAAGATTGGAAATGACTTAAGTATATAAATTATTTATATCCACATAGTGATATAAGCATCTGAGAAACATTTTTACTGATAGAGAATAGTGCTTATATAGAAAGATTTCCTGAATACATTGTTAAATGAAAAAGTTCAGAACAGTGTGGATAGTAAGATATTTATTTTTTTTCTGACCATATCTATATTAAAAATTCCACAAAGAAACATAAGAAGTCACTAACAGGAGTCATTTGGAGGGCAAGATATGGATTAGGAAGATGAAAGATGGGTAAGATAGTAGGAGAACGATTTTCACTGTGTACTTTTCTTGGGTATTTTGGAGTTTTGAATCATTGGATGCATTACATATTCAAAAAAAGAAAGTGAATAAATTGAATTAAAAAAAAGAAATACTAAATACAATAGGTGAACTACCTGAACAAATATTTCTAGGCTCACGAACTAATTCCTTATTAAGAATCTTTTGTTAAGTCAGTTTAGCAAAATGACATTCATAGCATAATTTTCAATAATATTGGCTATATTCTGAGGCATAAATTCTGAACCACAATGTTCTGTAATCCCACTCAGCTATGTGGCTCTGACATGTGACAAAATAATGTCACCATCTCTGCTTCAACTAAAGTTGGAACATGTGACAATCCTATTGAATTATTAAAACAAAACAAAACAAAAAATGTCACCACCAATAAAACCTTGCTACTATCATTAGGTCATCATTTAAGATTTACATTTTTAAGGATCTGTTGAAGTACCTGTTCTTTATGTTTCAGTGCTGTTCTATTTCTGTCATCATTGCAATACTGGTGATTTTTTAGATGATCTATGTCATCTAAAAGCTACTAAATCTATTTTAGGATAAGGTAGTTGGAGATAAGGCAAAAATTACAGAATACTCCTCATTGAGGAAAATAGTTCTTTAAGTTAGTCACATATGAAAATCTCTGCAGAACACATTTGAAAGATGTTAAAGAGAAGTATATACATAACTGTCATTTTCCAGATATATATAGTAGCTCTCACTCCTAAAATAATACATATTTTAACTAGCAAAATGTAATAGTCTATGAGTTTATTCTTGTATTACTGGAAACGAGTACAGAAATACCAAAATAACTCTTCAGTAATTTTTATGGCTGGAAAAAAAATTATGTTTTCTTCTGTTTTATGGCCTAAGAAGTATAACTAAAACATTATCTCTGGACAGCTCTACAAGGAAAATTTCTGCTGTGATTCTGTTGCATCCAGTCACTAGACAGAAGTACAGTGTTTAACTTCTGGATAACGCAATGCCACACTCATCTTGAATCCTGGTGATTACTTCTAGATAGGAAATTAAAGTGTGGGGAAATCTAATAGAAAATCAAATTAATATTACTAAATTGGAAACATGATCATTAAATATCTTAAAATGAGAATAATCTTGCCTCCGTCATAAAACCTTTCATTCATTTTAATAAATGACACCATTTGTTCATAAATAGGCTTTTTCAAAATCCATTTTGTGCTTGTTTTTAAAAACATCATTTTTGGAATAACTTTTGCCATGCATCAAAGATGCAATTACCTGGTATTTGAAAATGTTCTTTTGAAAGACTTCTACAAATTCAAATCATGAATTTTGTTTCATCTGGTTTTTAATCTCAACTGAAGTTTTTTAATTACCATCTAAAATGATTCTATATTCCCCATTCAAATATATGATAATTAACTGGGATGAAATTATGTGTAATGTAAGTTGCTGTCAGACAGAACCCCAAATTGCAATACATAGTATAAACCAAAGAAAATTATCCTCTCCTAATTAATGTATCTTCAGTTTACATTGACAATAATATAAAACTAAAGCAGCCATTTAGACCAAAGAAAGCTGCAAAGCATATTATTGGACGTGAGATGTTAAATGAAGACTGAAAAAATAGATGAATGAGTTTGCAATTCTTTATGCGACTGCTCAATGCTTCTGTTTTTAAATTAACACTCTAGTTATCCTGTTTATAAATCTGCTTATATGATATATATGTTTCTAGTGTATTCAATATCTAATTACAGTGCTTGTTAATAGAAGTGTATTTTATATGTTAACATATCCCTTTTTCTTGAAATAGTAATTGTAGAAGCTGTAGCAAGCCATGCCTATCCTATTAGAATTGCTGAATCCCAATATTCTCTGAACAGAGAAAAAAAGTACAATATATTGGAACAGAGCCACATGGATCATTAAAATAAATAACTTGTATAAGCAATTGTAATGTGAAAATTTAATAGTCACATCAAATATTTTCCCACTAGCTTGCACCACCTGAGAATCCCTTCAACATGCTCACCAGAGAAATATAAAAGGTATAAATATAATGTTTCTTTGGAAAGGGAGTAGTTTTTAATCATTATAATTTATAAATGATTTTTACTTTCTTTCTTCCTCTATAATTCCTTAGGTTTTTGCTGCTGTTGGAAGAGAAGACAAGCAAAACTCATCAGCACAGTGAATGACAAAATATCCAGTAACATTGCTTCTTATAGAAAATCACCTAAACAATAAAAAGAAAAAACAAAACAAAACACATGAACACAAAAAACAAGAAACTACTCCAAAAACTCTTGTATGAAATGGTGGTGGGGGCATATCAAAAAGGTAGTAACTACTTTTTCTTTTTTCTTACTTTATCACTTTAAGAGTCTATTTTCATGATTGACTAAATTTTTTTAATGAAAAAAAAAAAAGAAGATCCTAGCTCTAAGGCAGTGAGATTATAGGGCACAAAATTGTCCAACATGATCATCTAGAACAACTGTTCAATGACCTGTGATTTTGTCCCCTGTTAGGGACATTTGCTGATGTCGGGAAACTTTTTATTGTCACTGCTTGTGGGGGGAGGGGGCAAATTGACGAAGACTACTTCTTTGGCCATACTTCAGTGAGGCTTCTCTGAGACTTCTTCTCAACTAGATCTCTAACTTGGATGTCTTTGTCCTTGGCTTCCTTAGCCCAGTTTAGCAAAGAATCCTGATAAGTTAATCAGGAACTCCACCATTGAACACTTGATGTTTGATCTAATTCTCCACCCTCCACCCTTGATTTCTAAATCCTTGGCCTGCCTGTAGTAAGAATCTTGTTAAGCCAGTTGAGCAAGAATTCCCCTTCCTATGGTATCTAATAAAGCTCCTTTTATTAATATTCTTTTTTTTTTTTTTTAAAGTAGGCTCCACTTCCAGTGTTGATCCCAACACTGGGCATGAACTCACGACCTTGAGATCATGACCTGAGCTGAGATCCAGTCAGATGTTTAACTGATTGAGCCACCCAGGTGCTCCCCTTTTAATAAATGTCTATCCACTGACCTCACTCTGCTCTTTGGCTATAATCCTGAGTTGTCTATTTTATTTGAAGTTGAGTTCAATCTGTCTTCTTTAGGGCAATAGTCTTAACCTCCATTGTAATGTGCTTGAATAAAGTCCTTCCCATGGTTTTTAACAAATGTTCATTGCAAAACAAATTTTAACAACTGTCAGATTAATTTGTCTTTAACAGGATACTATTGGCATCTAGTGGGTGGAGGCCAGAAATACTGAAAAGCATCCTAGAAATGCACAAGACAGCTTCCAAACAAAAGAATTATTCAGCCCTAAATGTCAATAGCACATGACTGAGAACTGCACTCTAGAGAGGTATCAGAATGCCTGACATACATATAATCAAAGGTGGTCTGCTGTGCCTATCTTCAGTAAAAAAAATTAAGCCAATTTGAATGGGAATTGCTCCTTTTTTTTTTTTTTTTAAGTTTTGCCTATATTCGTAACTCACACTTGGAACTAGAATTTGGGAAATTTGTAGGAAGGAAAGCTGTTGGACCTAGCCTAACAAAGTGGTTGTGCTAAGGGAATTAACAGATATGCATCTCAATATAAGTGAGCAGATGTTTGACATCTGACTGTTGGGATCCTCTACTGGCTGCCAGAAATCAGACTATCAAGAACATCCCTGCAGCTCTTGGCAAGGCTCTGCATGGTCCAACTTAAAAGAGTGACACTATTTGGCAGCAGAAGTAGTAATAGCGGACCACTCATACTAAATTCTCCCCACAACAGGCATTAGAATGACCATCTTAGTACTGAAGAAACCCCTAGAATGTTAACATAATTCAAGCAAGGACTTCAAGAGGCAGGCAACTCTTGAACCTCTTGCTAACATTACAAATGTGAACGCATGTAAACAACTGGAAAATTAAGAGAAATGGTAAGAATGAACAACTAACTATAACTTTATATGATGTGTCAATTATTCAATTGTATTCAAATGCATTAGTGTTACAATAGCACAGAAAGATTAATAGTTAAGAGGGCTTAAAAGAAGAGGATAGAAGATATGGAAAGAAATAATATATGTAAAGTCTGATTTAGCTCAATTCTAGAGCAATGCGGGTCTTACAAAAAAAGAACACCTATCACTATTATCCTATTTTTCTTTTAAAGATGTTCAAATGCAAGTTACTGAGAGGACAAAGCAAATGATATGCCAAGTTATAAAGACTGAGTTGAGAAAAATGGAATAGAAATAGATAGAAGTAGAATATATATTAAGCTCAGCATAATGCTTATACAGATTGGATCTAAGTTTATGTTGGGAGTGATTGCAAATGTCAGGTGGTTTGTCAGACTTTGGAAGATTATGAACACCACTGGGTGCCAAATGCCTTAACTTTCACTATTTTAACATCCCATTCTACACTTCAGGCAAGTTGAAATATTACAAGTCCCTACTTACATAGTCATTTTTGGTCCTCTTCTCTATTTTGTTAAGACTTAGTTTTTTTTTAAAAAAGCAAAGTGGAGGAAAAAGTACAGAAATTTCCCATATACTCTGTGTCCCCACACATGTACATCTTCTCCCAGTATCAACATCCCCCACCAATGTGGTACATTTGTTATAACTAATGAACTCACATTAACACATCATAATCATCCGAGTCTATAGTTGGGATTACAGTTCACTCTTGATATTGTACATTCTACGCATTAGGACAAATAGGACAAATGTATAATGACATGTATCCATCATTTTGGTATCATACGGAGTATTTTCACTGCCCTAAAAAATTCCCTATTAATCCCCCCCCAAACTCTGGCAACCACTGTCCTTTTTTTTTATTTTTCTTTTCTTTTTTTTTTTTTTAAGATTTATTTATTTATTTGAGACAGAGAGAGAGTGAGAAGGGGCAGAGGGAGAGTGAGAGAAATAATCCCAAGCAGATACCCCACCCCCCACCCCACGCTGAGCACGGAGTCCAACACGGGGCTTGACCTCACAATCCTGAGATCCTGAACTGAAACCAAGAGTTGGATGCTGAACCGAATGAGCCACCCAGGAACCCCTACCACTGTTGTTTTTTATTGTTCCATCGTTTTGGTCTTTTCCAGAATGCCCTGTAGTTGGAATCACACAGTATGTAGCATTTTTAGATGGACTTCTTTTATTTAGTAATGTGCATTTAAGTTTCTTCCATGTCTTTTTATGGCTTAATAGCTCATTTCTTTTAGGTGCTGAATAATATTCCTTGTCTAGATATACCACAGTTTATTTATTCATCCCTTTCTCTTTTAGCATGCCGTACTCCATTTATGGAACTTTTCCTAATCCTTTCACCCACACCCTTACTTCTACAGTCACCATCTTCTGCAAATGAATCTGACTACCCCATACTTGGAGGTGAGTAAAGCATCTTTTTTCCTTCTTTCTTTAAGTCCCTGTGCTCATTATGCTTATCGCCCTTCTTTGTAATTGTTTGTTTACTTATCTGTGAGGACTTTTCTCTTTCACTAATCTCATAGTTTCTGGTACAGTGCTTTACACCCAGGGGAAGTCAATAAGTATTCCTGACTGACTCTCTCTGCTTAAGAGCTTTAGGTAAAATAATTACCTTCAGTAATTGCAAACACACCCACACAAAGCAAATGCTAAAAGGCAAGGAAAAAAACAACTTAAATTGTCAAGGCAAAGAATGAAGGTAAGGAAAATTTTTCTCTAATACTTATTGTAGACAATTAGAAAAGATCTTTAATTCTTTTCTATTATGAAACATACAATACTTTTTTCCCTTCACCAACCATCAAATATCACTATTTGTTTAATATAGATTAAGAATGCATCATTTTGACATAAAGCACACAGTGCGACAGGCAAGCAGACTGCCTGATCTAAAATCCTGACTATACCACTATTCACAAGTTACTTTACTTTCTCTGACTGAGTTTCCTCCTCTAAATCAAAACCAAAAAAAAAAAAAAAAAAAAAAAAAAAAAAAAAAAAAAAAGAGGAAAGGGGAAATAAAAACAATAAAAAATGCTTCAAAAGTCTGTGTTAAAAAATTAAGTCAATTATTAAATGCAAAGAGCTTACACATATGTCTGGTAAATGTATAAGCATTCGGTAAGTGTTAGCCCTTGTTTTCTTATAAGAAAATATTTTAGATTAAGGCATGCATTTACCAGTTTTCAGGCTATAAGCATTATTTAGAATATCAAAGGTAATATTGATAAGTGTTCATCTACTCTGCTTTATAAGACCACATTAAAAGTAACATAGATGAGAAGTAGAGATAGGCATGCCAGATATTTTCAATTTGTCCTTCCATATTTACACTCCATTCTTCACTATGCTTTTTATAAAACACATCCTTTGTCATTCAGTTTCCTTTTATTTTTGTTTATTTATTTTTTTATCACTGGAAGGACAACAAAATTAGAAGGGAGAAAAGTGACGTTGAGTGTTATTTCCCTAACCTCATTCATGACATGTCACTATGTATTGTCAAGATCACTAAAGGTCACAGCTGCTGTTGGGAAGTTCTCTACTAAAGACAGATATTTTCTCTGGGTTCTAGCAATTTTTTTTTCTGGTATAATAAAATACCATAAACTTAGAATCCTCAAATGACACAAATGGGTTATTTTACAATACTGCTGATCACAGGTCTGAGTGGGTCAAAATCATGGTATCAACAAGGCTGCATTTTCTTTCCTGGAGGCTCCACTGGAGACTCCATTTCATTGCCTTTTACAGTTTCTAGAGGATTATAGCCCTTCCCTGCATTTTGAAAGCCAACAATGTTTTGTCATAGTCATTTCTCCCTCTGACTATAGCCATTAAAGTTTCTCTGCTATTAGGGATCTATGTGATCAGATTATTGGGCCCATTTGGGTAATGCAGGATAATTTCACCATTTGAGAGAGACCTTACGTTAATCACATGCTAAATCTCTTTCACCACGTAAGGTAAAAGTTTCCGGGGATTACAATGTGGGTATCTTTTAGGGTCCTTTTTTCTACAACCACCATTCTAGAGTGATCGATCCATCGCCAGCTGTTACCAGCTGTGAAGCTGCAGCATCTCTTGATGTTTCTCTCAACTCTGGCCATACGTTTATGAATAAAATTCTCACAAACAATCCATTTTGAGAGTGCAAGGATACTGACAATCCCATATAAACATATTGGAGAGAGGGTATCAGTGAAAAAGAGATTATACAGCTCTTTTAGAAGAGTGTGAGCCAACAAAGACTTGGTAGCTGGATTAGTAGTAAGCAGGAAGCAAAAACTGAAAGGAGTTTCAGAAATTACAACCATGAGAAATAAGACAAAAACTCTTGAAGAATTCCTGAGAAACTTGGGGGAACATGGGAACCATGAACCATGAAAGATGAAGGAAGGTGAAGTGGACCATTTGAAAACGGGGTGTTGAGTAAACACCTGCACAATATATCAACTACATTAACTGCTTTCAGGCAGAACAATTGAGGTTTTTTTGTTTATTTTGTTTTGTTTTAGAAACATCGAATGGGCAAGATTCTGAATTCCTGGGCACCTAAAAAAGAGGGCAGGAGTTATAGGTTGAAATTTTGTTTTCTCAGGAAATAGTTAAAAACTCAGCCAGTCAGCCCTGCCCTGATCCTAAAGCCCTAGCAGGTAGGACTATAATTCTCAGTGTTGAAGATTGCAGACTTCATCTTGGAAGACTAAACCTATATTAAAGACCAGCACATACTGACAGTTTAGGTCTTTTCCAACAAAATGGTCTTCCTATTACCCAGTCATCTATGAGAATCAAATAGATAATAAGCATCATTCTAACATACAGAATGTCACTGGCCATGTTAGAGGATGGAATAAACTCCACCAACAATAGAATACTTTGAAAGCAGACCACCTAAAGAACAGAAACAACAAAAAAATCCTTTAGAATCATTTTTCTAAAGTACCTACAAAATTTAAAATAGATTATAATACAAACAATGCAATTTCCCCCCAAAATAGAGCAAATAGAAACAAGAATGGAAAAAGAAATACATCACCCAAGACAATTCAATAATAGCCTAATAATAATTTCAGGAAAAAAAAAAGAGAAAATAAAGGGGCAAATAGGTTAGGGGACTGAAATTAAGAGGCTAGATAATTACAACCTTTCTATCTGTTGGCTTCTAGACTGCATGCAGGCAAATTAAGCTTAACATGGGTTAGTGTTCACTGTAGACATAGCATCCTTAGGTAGCAGGAATGCCCACCATTAGCAATGACCATGTGGTGGAAAGCAATGATGTTAGTCTAAATGGACCCCTGCTTCATGACCTTGCTGTGGTTCCTTTTTCTGTCTTCTCTTCCTCCTGCATTTCTTCTAATCTGGCTCACCAGCATTCACAACAATGCAGTGAGTTTCCTAGGACCCTTCACATAAATTTCTGTTCTGCTTAGGTTAGCTAGATTTGTTTTTCTTCCTTGTAACTGAGATCAATGAATCATACAATTTATTACCCTTTTAGTACTATTTGACTTTTAACTATGTGTGTGTGTGTGTGGTAGTTTTAAATGAAAATAAGAAGAAGAATTACCCTAGAGAAAGACTTTATTTATTGCAAAATTCTAGGGAGTTGGATTTTATCCCCAAAGTAGAAAATAACTTGTGTACTATATATTTTGCAGAGAAATGTATAGGTTAGGCAGTGATCATTTTTGAAGCATCTATGCATTTGGTGCTGGTATGAGGTCTGAAATATTATAATCATTAACAATTAGTATTTATTAACTAAACTATTTAAATAAATAAAAATACTCTTTCATGATATTATAGAATATTCTTTAGTTTCTTTTTGTTGTTGTTCTTTTTGCTCAGGATTGAAATGCTCATTCTTTAAAAAAACCACCCTGTTCTAACTCACATTTCTTCCTGTTTTATCTACCAAGATAACTTGCCTTGCCTTTTTCGGTGGTAATGTGATTTTTTTTCCCTAGAAATTTGTTTTTGTATAAATGACAAACTCTTCTGCTCTGGGTAGGCATGATAAGGCAGGAATGAAATGATTAAGTATTTAGATTTAAATATCTGTCTCTCTCTCTCCTAGTTTCCCTCTTTCTTCCTCCCTTTTTTCCTCCTTCCCTCCCCTCATTCCTCTCTCTCTTCTATCACACACACACACACACACACACGCACCCACATGTGCACACACATACATACACTCCTTCAGCATTTCTTTGTAATCATTCTCATTGCTTTTTAATGAAGACTTTTTGTATGATATTGAACCCTAATTGAGACTGTTATACAATAAATTTTATGTATCTAGGAAAATATGTGGAAGTTCAAAAGCTTGCTTTTTAAGCATTCACATCTATGAGTAAAAACTATTCTTCTACTTATATAAATATAATATTTGTTGACTGTTTTCATATGAGCTAAAGCCTCTTTTAGAATGTATTAATTATTGGGAAAAAGTAAATAGAAAAATCAGATTATGTTTTATTCAAATTATACTAGAAAATGCCATATTTTAAAATCTCAAGCATAAGCTGCATAGCCTTTTTTTTGTTCTCTGTGATTAGAACAAACATATGAGCTATGTATAGCCTTTTATGAGAGCATATTATAATCAATCTAATCCCATTACACTTGGTAAACAAATTAGCCCTAAAATTGCTGAAATTTATCATAGATTCCAATAAATGTTCATGCATTATTTGCTCTGCTTTCCTTAAACATGTGTTGCTAAGCCCATTTTAGTCTTCCACATAAGGATTAGCCTTTCCAATCACACTGAAGGCCAGATTGCTTAACTACAGCACACAGTGTCATGCTACAGATAATCCATGCCCTTGATTAATGCCCTTATAATCAATTGCTGTCTGGAAGTGACTCCTTCCCATCACACTCTTCACAGAAAGAGCAGATGGTATTTAAAAGGTTATGGCAGGAGGGCATTACAGAGGTCAAATGGAACATCGATCAAGTGGGCAGAAAAATTGCCTTTTTTCTTCTTCTTTCTTCTTATCCTAAGAGTCCATAAGGGAATGTGGTGTATGAATTATAGTTTGATCTATAGTTTAAGACCAAGGTATTTTCTTGTTTCAAATTTCTGTGTTGTTTTGGGTAATGAACCTGGAAATTGGATTTCTTGTGTGCCAATAAAAAATTGAATCAATATGAACATCTCAAAGAATTAATTCTAGACTTAAGAAGAGGGTATTTTTTTCAAAATTTTTAATGCAACCTGATGGTTCCAACTTAATAAAAGTTTAATATATAGTGACTCTTTGATCAGATTTTACAAAGATAATGGATTTATTTATAGAAACATACCAAATTTTCATTTTTATGTGAAATTAACATAGTGCTATATGGCTATACATATAGATTTTCTCTTTCCCTTCCTGTCCTTTATCACACTAGTGACAGTCTATCATATATTTCAAAGTGATCAATTCTCTTTTTAATTGGTATCCTTACTTCAAATGAGGAAGAATCATGGTCAGAAGGCTGCATTCCCATGTGCAGAACACTAAGATTGAAATTAACTAAGAAAATGTCAGCATAAGGTTGCTTAAAAATTGAAATGTTTCATTTTCATAAATTAGTGCCTACGAAATACATAGATTCAGATGCCTTGATCATGAATAGGTCTCTTCTACACATTATGATGATAATAAAGATACTAATTTTATAAATAAAGAGGATATGTACCCTTGAATTTAGAGAGAAAAAAAAAAGCCTTTTGAACAAGGCTTTGATAGAATACTTATGATATGAAACATTTGCACAGCTTACTATTGTTGCATACCTATTTAGTCAATAATCATTTACCAAGTGCCTCTTCTGTACCTATGTGTTAACCACTCAGGGATACCGAAACATTATCTTTGTTGTCAAGTAATTTACATATATTTGGGAAGGAAATAACTTGCATGAAAAAAGTAAAATAACATTGACAGTTTTTTCAAGAATTTTCATAAGAGAATAATTTGTTAAATGTCAAATGAGTGGTCCTCACAATAATGCTGTCATGATGTTACTAGGGAAAGAGATGCCTGCGCTCTAGACTGGCCAACGAAATTTTCAGATTGCTAAGAAAAGGGCTTTAAGAATGAATAGTATTTAGAAAGTCATTGGGATCTGGGAAGGCATTGCAGAGAAAAGGTATAGTAGAAATAGAGACACATAAGTGAAATATTCCTAGCTTTTTTAGGCCAGTAGAGCTGCAGGAGAAATTTCATACAACAGATATGTTTGAAAGTCTATTGAGGGCAGATAGTAAAGAAGCTTAACTCTGTGCATAAATATTTGAACTTATCATTTGCATCAACATGGATGGAACTGGAGGGTATTATGCTGAGTGAAATAAGTCAATCAGAGAAGGACAATTATTATATGATTTCACTCATATGAAGAATATAAGAAACAGTGCAGAGGATCATAGGGGAAGGGAGGGAAAACAAACGGAATGGGAAGAAATCAGGGAGGGTGACAAACCAAGAGACTCTTAACTGGGAAAGAAACTGGGTTGCTCGAGGGGAGGTGGGTGAGGGGATGGAGTAACTGGGTGATGGGCATTAAAGAGGGTAGGTGATGTTATGAGCTCTGGGTGTTATATGAAACAGATGAATTACTGAACTCTACATCTGAAACTAATAGTACACTCTATGTTGGCTAATTGAATTTAAATTAAAACAATAAACTTTATGACATAGGCAAATGTTTTTGATGGAGTTTCATTTCACATAACTTTATGCTAAGTTTTCTCCAGTGGTATGTAAAGTTTTTCTACATTTTTAACTTTCTCTCTTATAGACATATATGGCTTTTAGCAACATCCTGTCTACTGGTATCAATTAATCTGAAATTAATAAAAACTAATTTTGATAGATACTACCCTGAAAGTTAACTCTAATTTGCAGGAAAGCTAACATGTCAAAGTATGTGAGAATGTTCACTTTATGGTTATGATATGCATTACATTAGGAGACCAGAGTAATCGTGAAGGTTTCATTGATAGAAACAGATACTAGACATTAAAAGGTTTATCGAATGACTACTCTACAACAGGCCATGGGAAAAATAGACCTGATAAAATATGAACCCTGCTTCTCAGGAGTTTCCAATCTAGTGGACAAGGCATGCTGCTATATATGCTATGGTAAGTAACAGGGGTTCCATAAGAAGGACATATGACAGTGACCCAGAATATGACTTGGAAAAGCAGTAGGAGCTGACCTTAGATTGGGGCATGGACTTTAACAGTGTACGAGCGATGAAAATACTGGAAAGAATTTGGGGACGTGTTCACATTGTAAATGTTTTTTCCCTACCTACATATTCTGATATAGCCCTGGGGTCAAGACAAGAAGCCTTCCTTCCAGCCCACTAAGAATCATTGAATTTAGCCTGGAAAAAGGCAATAATATGAAAAATGTCTGTATTTTCAAAATACGCAAAATGGAAGAATAGAAATAGTATAGTAAAATTACCTAAAATTTGCCTTAATGTACAGATGAAGGTTATATTCTTTCTTGTGTGATCCTTTTAGGCATCAGTATTATTTTGGCTTTTTCTTTTTTTTTTTTAATTTTATTTATTTATTTGACAGCGAGAGAGAGACAGCCAGTGAGAGAGGGAACACAAGCAGGGGGAGTGGGAGAGGAAGAAGCAGGCTCCCAGCAGAGCAGGGAGCCTGATGTGGGTCTTGATCCCACGACTCCGGGATCACACTGTGAGCTGAATGCAGAGGCTCAACAACTGAGCCACCCAGGCGCCCCTATTCTGGCTTTTTCTATACGAATGATAGGTAAAGGCAGGAAAAATACCAATAAATTCCCAACATGATTAAAGTACAAAAACTTTTAAGCTATACAATAGAAAAACTAGGGCTGCTGCCTGGCTCACGTTAACTTTCCCAGAGGCCATGTCTAAGCTTACATAGTTACCCATACGAAGCTCCTTCTACCCTCACTCTACCAGGGAATATAAATGGGAAACACTGTCTTCCTCCCTGGCCACAGGATTGATTTAAAAGTGTGCATGTGACTGAGCCTGGATCAACTGAAATCTTTCTCAGTACTCTTCCAGTACTTCATTTTTTAAAAGATTTTGTTTATTTATTTATTTGAGAAAGAAGAGGGGGGCAGAAGGAGAGGGAGAGGGAGATGGAGAGAAAACCCCAAGCAGACTCTGCTTTGAGCACGAGCCTGATGCAGGGCTCAGATCTCACGACTCTGAGATCATGACCTGAGCCAAAATCAAGTAGGACACTTAACCAACTGAGCCACCCAGGTACCCCCTCTTCCAGTACTTTAAAGAGAACCTGAGACACAGAGACCGCTTAATTTCTCAATACACAGTGCTGTGTAGTAATACAAACCCAAAATAGGGGACTGCCCATTCTGAGGATCCTACTATTGCTTCAGAAGATGATGGTAGTAGTTTTGAAGTTATTTATATTAGTATTAGCTAAATCTTTAGGGTTTAACATACTAGTGCCTTATTTTTTTCTATGCTTCCATTTAGTCATACATTGAGCAAATATTTATTCAGCAACTATTATGGGCATGAGGTACATATGTAGGTGTACATGAGATATATAGAATGAGATTCACCTCATGCCTTAAAAGTCATTTTTTTTTGCTAAAATACTTTTATGAATAATGGTTACTCCTCATTCTTCCACTGTGACAGCACCTTAGGCTCTGTTCATATTCTGTATGATCTACGACTTGCATTATAAAAAAGAATGTCATATCAACCATGTGAGTTCTTACGGAATTATTTTGTGCCATTTTGCACAAATGAGTATGTTTATGCATTGCTAGACAAGAATGTCAATCCCTATGTCAATAGGTAACATCAGCTCTGAAAAAGGAGACCACCCTGTGCTCATTGCAGTTAACTGTATTGAATTCTTTCTCTTATATTAACCTGATAGACTATTAATAACTAATGTCATAAAAATATCTTTATAGGGTAAAAGCAGTCTCTGATTATTTTGGCAAGATAGTTCACTTCATAGCCACCAGCCCATTACTTTAAAACTTGTATAACACAAATCAGGAGAAAGAAGTAAAATGTCCTCATGATTTTTTTTCTCTTGCAGCCATAATAAGGGTGGAACATTTGTCAATAAGTGTGAATTGTCAGCATGATTTGTACATGGCAGTTTTCATGGATGAAAATGGAAAAGCAAAGCGTATTAATCCTAAATAATTATTTAAATGCAAACTTCGCAATTTTCTCTATTTATCCCTGATTTGATATAGATATAAGTACATATAATTTGTGATATTGGGTGGTGCCTTTTTTATTGGGTAATACAAAAATCCTTATAGGCCTTGGAAACTCAATGAGCTAGAGAACTAGAAAACGCAAGCAAGCTCCTACATGGTCAAGATCATCCCAGTTATAGAAGGATGCCAACTCCTGTCACCCCTATGGTGGGGTAGTGATGTTCCTGTACATCTCTCCTTTAATGAGAATAAATAAAATAGACAGGAACTGCTTGTGATGCGCACTGTAGGAACAATGCACAGTAAGTACATCAGTGTGCTCCAAGAAAGAATTAGAGCAATGATGTTTACAGGAGAGCCTGGTATCTCACAGATCAAAATTTTTATTCAGGGATGTGCTTAAAGACAAGTTGTAAAAAAGAAAAAAATGAAGCATCTTTATGTGTATATTACACCAGTGCTACTGTCATAATAAAATTATTGAATATTTTGTGACTCTTTATTGAATTCGAAAAGTATGAAGAATAAATGCAATAATCACTCTGTTGGTTGACCCAGTCTTCTTTGTCTATCAAAGTTTTTTTCTGTCTCATGAAGAGCAAAAAGCAGTCAAGCTTAGAAGTGTGTGCACATCTTTCACAGATTTCAGAAGGGGAAAAGGTTAAGTTCTGCTCAGGAAGAATGATGTTCTTATAGACTTATTTATACTTATGTTTATCAAAGTAGTACATATATATAGTAATTAATCAAATAGTATAAAGAACTTACGGAGAAGGAAGTAGTGCAAAAGCTCAATCTTATTTACCTTAAGTCTCACCTCCTAGCTTTTATTTTTGTTGCTGGCTATATCTAAAATTACATTAAATGTTCTTATACTTCCATTTCTAATTCGTCTCCTGTGGGCTATATATTTATGAAAAATGAGAAGGTATATTATTTATGCAAACTTTCCTTCCCTGAATTTTCCAGATGTTAGATATACTTACATTACAAATTTAATTATTTTATGGTGGCTTCTGTAACTTTGTTTATTTATTTTACACACACGTTTTAAAAATTTTAATTCCAGTATAGTTAACATATGATGTTAACTTAGTTTCAGGTGTATAGTATAGTGATTCAACAATTCCACACATCATCCAGCACTCATCACAAGTGCCCTCCTTAATCCCCATCACCTATTTCTCCCATCCCCCCACAAACCTCCCCTTTATGGGTATCCCATTGAATTAGTGTTTTTGTATTTTTTGGGTAAATACCCAGCAGTGTGATTACTAGATTATAGGGTAGTTCTATTTTTTTTTTATTTTTTGAGGAATTTCCATACTATTTTCTACAGTGGCTGCACCAGTTTGCATTCCCAACAATAGTACATGAAGGTTCCTTTTTCTCCACACCCTCACCAAAACTTACTGTTCCTAGTGTTTTTTATTTTAGCCATCTGACAAGTGTGAGGTGATATCTCATGGTGGTTTTGATTTGCATTTCCCTGATGATGAGTGATGTTGAACATCTTTTCATGTGTCTGTTGTCCTTCTGTATGTCTTCATTGGAAAAAGGTCTATTCATGTCATCGCCCATTTTTTGATTGGATTATTTGTTTTTTTGAGTGTTGATTTGTATATGTTCTTTATAGATTTTGGATACTAACCTTTCATCAGATATGTCTTTTGCAAATATCTTCTTTCACTCAGCTTTTGTGACTTTAAAAACACTTAGAACTCCATTTCCTATTCCATCAACTACAAACAGTAAGTACTTCTTGTCACTCCACTTTTTTAAAAAGAGGAGAATAGCTACATTTATTTCTACCTTCCTTCCTATCTTTCCGCAACATGTCTTCTGTAGACTACACTTTTATTTTTAATATTAAAAATGTTTTTGATATCCCCATCTATCTTACAACCATAATTATGTCTCCTGTGTTTGTTTATAGGTATATGTGATAATAAATGTAACTTTTATGGTGTGGCCATCTAGCCTACTAGAATTCAGCACCCACCAATGGTATCAGATGTCATCTATGAGCAATTTTTGTGACCATACCAGTATGTTACAGCTGAGTTTCATCCATACTTGTTTGTTAATCTTTAAAGTTGAAACCAACAGAGAATATTTATAGTATGATGATTACTGAAATGTTTTTCAGTGTCAGAAAATGTAGTGATCAATATCATAACCAATTAGACTGACTCTTATTTCTTCCTAGTGTTTGATATTGTGGTATTAGCCTTTGTCATTCTGCTCTCACACTTTGCACATTAAATAAATGTTAATGAGGATGAGGTGATGTGCTTTGCTTATGAATAATATTGACATAAATGATTGTTATAATTGTCATAAACTCTGTTTTAGTGGATAAGTACTAACAAATGAGAAGTAATTTGGATAAACCTCATCAAGTTAGGGATAGTTTAATTAAAAGGAAGATAAAGAATCAAAGTAATTTCAGAAAAAAAATACATGTGTAGTCATGAAATATGCAGAAATATCAGCCACATTGTGGGCCAAATGTAACTCTTCCAAGAATCTCCAGATTAAGATTCTTTGCATGAGGAGACACACATGCTAACTTTGTAGCTGAAATGGATGTTGGCTGTTGTTTCTAATAATATCATTTACCAAATAATATCATTTTCCAGATACCATTATTCTTCCTGAAAAGGGCTCTGAACAAATGGTATTCATTGTGAGTCCTCTCCTATAGAAAGATAATTTTCTATTTCAAAAAAATTACTTTGAAATATTGTGGTAGGGTATAGGACATCGGTAGAATATTGTGGAAACTAATATGATGTGAGCATGGGCATGGACACTTGGATGGTTTTCAGTTTTTGGTTTCTATGAATAATGCTGCTAAAACTATTTGTATACAAATCTTTGTTTCAACATATGTTTGCAATTAATCATTCGGGATACAAGCCTATTAATGGAATTGTTGAGTCCTATGATGAGTATATGTTTAATTTATTATTTTTTTTAGAAAGTGACAACTTATCTCAAAGTGGCTATACCATTTTATATACCCACCAGCAGTGGGTTTCTTCACATCTTTGACAATGCTTGGTATTGTCCGTCTTTCGGATTATAACCATTCTATTGTATATACAGTGGTATCCTATTGCATTTTAAATTTGTATTTCCCTAATTAATTATGCATTTTTCTATTATTAACAGTCATTTGTAAACCTTCCTTGGTGAAATATCAAGTCAAATCTTTTGCTTATTTTCACTGAATTGTAAAAGATCTTTATATATTGTGGATCCAATTCCTTTATCAGATATATAATTTGGAACTCATTTCTCCCTCTTAGCAACTTCTTATTTTTGAAATGATTTCAAAAGTCTTTAATTTTGTTCAAATGCAATTTATAATTTTTTTCTTGTAGGGATTATGCATATACCTCCCTACGTAAAATTTCACGGTGTTGAATGATGCCCATCGTTAAACTAATAAAAAGTAGCACTGTGAAGTTATTTAGAGAGGACATTCTGGAGCTAATTCCACTTCCTAATTGTGAGATCTTGGACACATTTACATTATCATTTTTTGTTTCAGTTTATTCATGTAATCAAAGAATAATAGTTAATACTTCATAGTACTTTCTATGACAAATATACACATGTAAAACACTTTAGAATAATGCCTGGCATTTAGTAAGTGTTGAATAAATGTTAGCTAGCATATTCATTTCTTAGGGTTGCTGTTAATAATGCGCCACAAACTGGGTGGTTGAAAACAGCAGAATTACTCTCCCTCACAGTTCCAAAGGCTAGATGTCTGAAATCAAGTTGCTGGCAAGGCCATTCTCTCTCTAAAGGCTGTAGGGTAGAATTTTTGCATGCTTTCCCTTTAGTTTCTGGTGTTACCAGTAATTCTTGATGTTCCTTGTCTTATAGATAAATCACAACAATGTTTACCTCTGTTGTTATGTGGCATTCTTTCTGTCTGTGTCTGGCTCTTCTCCATTTCCTATAAGGATCCACTTTAATGACTTCATCTTAACTTGATTATATCTGTAACTCTAGGAGCACCTGGATGGCTCAGCGTGTTAAGTATCAATCATTAGCCACTGTTTTTTCCACACCCCAAGAAGAAGTCAAGGGTTGCATGTCTAAAGTTACTTCAATGTAGACTTTATCATGGAAAGCTTGAACAGGATTATATTAAATTTGGTGTCTTCCTTAGAATGCTGTGTCCTTTTCAGGGTGACCAGGAAGAGCAAAGGGAGCACACTGGAGGAAGACAAGTTATCTGAGGTGGCATACTCTGAGCTGGAGGATTGCCTGAAGATGAAGTTGTAAAGGATCAAAGAATGAGTTCATATAATAGAAAAATCTTACACGATATTATAAGGATTTTGTAGTTTATTTTATAAGCAACTAGTAGCACTAAATTTTTCTGAGCTAATGGAAAAGCAATGAGTTTTAATAGCATATGTCCAATTCTGCCTTAAAAGTTGACACTAAGGGGCAGCTGGGTGGCTCAGTCAGTTAAGCGTCTGCCTTCAGTTCAGGTCATGGTCTCAGGGTCCTGGGATTGAGCTGGGTATCAGGCTCTCTGCTCAGTGGGGAGTCTGATTCTTCCTCTCCCTCTGGCCCTCCCCACCTGCTCATGCTGTCTTTCTGGCTCTCTATCTTTCATAAATAAATAAATAAATAAAATCTTAAAAATAAAAAGAAATCTAATAGTTGACACTAAACAAGGTGCTAGAGGCAGAGATATCTATTATGAAATTATTGCAATAATTTCTAAAGGTGAAAATCTTAATTAGATCCCTGGCAGTGAGAATGGTAAGGATATGAGAAACAAGTGAATTCTTGTTACTTGGATACACTAGTCAGTCAGGTGTATGGTTGAAAAAGTGCAAGTCAGTAAAAAGAAAAAACTGGTGTCTAGAATAACTCTGAAGTTTTGCCTTGAGTTTTAACTTAATCAGAATATATAGGAGATTGAATATGATTGAGTGAGATTTTATGATTTTTTTTTTAGTCTATTGGCCTATAGACAATTTTCTTTGCCCATGGAAATATTTTCTCTCTAAAGAGCTAGAGAAGATGCTAAGACATAGAAACTTTAACTCGTCTCCTTCTTGTCATGTATTCTGAATTCCTACCCATCAACTCCTCCAATAGCAAGCATCTGCTGAGGTTTCAGGCTGATGGAGAGAAGGTTATATTAAGAACTGAGGCTCTGAAAAAACTGGCTTGGACAGTGGGTGGAGAATTCTTCATACTCTGGTTTGGGCAAGAACCCAGGGACCAGAAATGGAGAGACTTAGGGCAGGGATCAGAATATTGAAAACCTAAGGGTAAAGCTGGAATTGAGAAATTCTTTTTCTATGGAAAAGAGGCAAGGACAGTTTATTTGAACTTATTGGATCTCCCTTGTCCCCAAAAAGGAGAGGAAGGGAAGAATAGGTAGGTAGAATTCTCTCTGTCCTTGATGCTTCCTCCTGGTGCCCCAAAAGGGAACTGACATCTTTCATTATGATACGATAAAAATACATGAAAGAGACCACTGTATATGAACCTGTGATGAAGCTGCTACCCTCAAGCAGACAAAATAATAAAATGTGCTGACAGGCATCGTTAGACAGAAAGAAAAGATGCAAGTGAAACATTTGGAATAGCTTCTAATGAAATTGAGCTGCTGAAAAAGAACTTGAAACAAAAATAGTAAGATTATTAAGATTCAAAAATCATCAAAAGTTAGACTTTTGATAAGACAAATGGAAGTAAAAAAGAGGTAGCAAAAAATATGCAAGATGAGAATGAGAGAGGAAAACCAGCTGTAGAGACAGAAGAGAATAACTAATTATGAGAATACAACTTCCGTAAATGTATGGCCACAAAAGTAGGTTAAGGATGAGGTTCCTCAGTCAAAGCCTTTCCCAATGACAGAAAAATCTTCAAATCTAAGTAAATTACTTGATAGATGTCAATTAAAGTCAAGCAGAACTAAATGGGGAACGTTCTAATGCCAAGAGGGGCAGAAAAACATGAACTAGTCTAAATAATTAACTGCTTTTCCTGGATAACAAGTTTCACAATTACATACTAACAATTCTAGTAAGCTCATCCAAATTGCTGTTTATCCTAAAACTGTCCCTTCATATTTGACCTAACAGTCCCAAATAAGTATTGTTTGCATCAGTGCACACAGACAGACTCTCACCCACCACTATTGTTAGTTATAAAGTAGTCCTACTCTGGCAAAATGAAATAAAATAAAATAATAAAATAAATAAAATAAAATAATAATTAAAAAAATTAAAACCAAGTTTAGATCTGAGCTATAAATCTGTCACTTCGTATGAGAGGTGAGCTTGATTAGTACTCAGTGGTGCTGGTAAAAAATCTGCATCCTTATCTGTTGATTCTTCATGGAGGATATCTTCTAATCCCAGGTTTGAGTTCTATTACCACCTGTTCTCCTATTTCTATTCTGCAGGCAATGAATTAAAGTTGCCTAGAGTGCCTCCAGAACAGATTTTAGAAGATAATTGGGATCTGGAGATACTTTTGGAATTATGAACATCTAGGAGATTCTAAAACTTAAGGGAGTAAACAACTTCCTCCAGGAAGAACATGAAGAATAGGTAACATTGCAAATAAAATAGAAACGATCATCAGAGACAGAAGCAGTAAGACACTTGGTTCTGTTCCTGGTCTCAGTTCTGTGTCTATGTCTTCTCAGCTCCATGAAAAATGTAGTCACAGACATAGTGGTAAGAGACTTTTTTTTCCCTCATAGAATCTGGAGGAGTCTTACCCTAGCCCCCGGTTTTCTGCAGTATTGTCAGCTCCAAGACCCTGGCTTTTGGAACAATTCTATTAACTTATTATTCTATAGAAGATGGGGGACCAGCCACTTCTGCAGGCTTTCACACTAGCACTAAGCAAGCCAAGAGTTCAGCCCAGCTCACTCACTTTAGATTTTGTTGTTGCTTCATTATGCTCGTAATCCCTAAAGATGTTTATTTTGTTTTTTTAAATGACTTTAATTTTTCTCCCATTTTTATATACCATTTACTGGAGCAGCTACTCTAGTAAATTTCTGGAGCAGCAGCATAATTTAAAGCTTAAAAATCTAAAGCAAGCCATCTTCATCAGAAAATCATAACTTTAAAAAAAAACATTAGGAGATTTTAACTGTGAAATGTGTTGTTACAACAGATGGAAAGCTACAAAAATTCCTGCAATTTAAGTACATCATGTATGACATCAGAATGTACTGAAACATAGAAACATTGTTTAACATCCCCCCCCAATTATTTTACTCATTTGCCTGAGATCCCAAACCAAATATCTTCATTTCTTTTGTTTATTTTAACCCACCATACTGACTTCCACATACAGTTGGAAACAGGAAAAAAAAAAAAAGTTCAACAGTAGAATAAGTGAAATAGTGAAATTCTTTCTTGTAAACTCAACTCAAGAACCTGGAGAAAATTATATGTCTTTTAGCCAAAGTTTCAGCATATTAAGCAGCAACTATATTTCATTAGAGCTTCTCTATGCCTGTGTGATATGATTCAAGGAATTGCCATGAATAATAAAGTGATATGTAGACGCCACCTCCATGGGGGGTGTGATGGGGAGGTGACAAAACAAGACGTTATCTCTGGCTATATACTAACAAAGTTTCTTTTTTTGCTTTGTACAGCAGTGTAGTGATGGCCACATGTAATACTGAAAAAAAGAATACTGTCTAATTCTAAGCATAGGCAAGGGTTGAGAGCTCCTGGGGCCGCTTATTACTGGTTTGCTGTGTGACCCTGGCAAAGCACTTAAATCCCCCAGTTAAGTGCTTCTACAGGACCCTATCTTGATAAGGAGTTGCCTCAATTTAGTCCCTCTATTCTCTTTACCTTTTCATTTTGTATTCTTTTCATCCTTCTTTCTGCATTTAGAGAAGAAAGAATGCTTGTAACCATTTCATTCTTTATGCTGTAGTGCTTCACGCTCTGCAAGTGCAGTTGATAACTTGCAGAACAAACTTTTCCTAGGGAAATGGATGGCTTTTCATGCTCATTGGGATTAACATTTGGAAAGTAAGAAGAAATCAGGAAGAAGGGAAAGGAAACTGGATTCTTAGCCTATCTATGTAATAATGAGTTCCTTGTTATAAACCAAATGAGTTAATTGCATCCATAGGAAAAATTTAATTTAATTTAATTGGAATGTGAACAGAGAGATGTCTGAAGGCATCAAATCACACCTGGAAAGTAAAAAGTCTTAATCTTTCCCATTAAGTTAAATGAGGAAATGGCCCATTTTAAGAATGACTTGTGATGCCTTCAGCACTATGACCCAAATTTTCTTTTTAAAAAAATCTACAGTGTAGAACTGCTGATTCATCTGCAGTGCCTTGTATATAGTCGAAAATCTGTCTTATATTAAATGTGTATGAATATGTATGGCTATGTAAATTAAGGCCAAATTTTTTAAATGTAAGTTTATCCATAAACTAATGGTATTTGATATATAAACAACTAAAGAAGTGAGTAGAAAAGTGCATCATCTACCATCAATAATCATTTTAAAGAGCCTTCATAATTATTAGATGTTTTTACTCTGGAGCCAGCCCTGGGAAAAGTAAATATGTCGTTTTTGCCAATAAAGGAGCATGAAACAGAAAAAAAAAATTAAGTGGTTTTCTTTAAGTCAATTAAAAATAAATGATATCTGTAAGATAAAAATTTAGATGCCTGTTACTGTTTTTTAAAATTACATCAGCCAATTAGAAAATACCTACATGTTTAATAAGTATCTTTGTTATTTTATTATCTTTATTAACCCATTCATGGTCAACTAACATAAACTTTATTCCAAATAGCCACCTTTGTCTTCTTGCTGTTTTCTTTTCCTCTGAGGTGATATATCACTGATCCATATGTAATGCTTACTCCTAAATCCATATAAAGAATTGACTTACTCTCAAATATCTATCAAGTAATCCTCAAGTGATGATTTTTATTTAAGGTAGTGATTTTCTTTTTTTCTTTTTCTCTTTAAAAAAGGTTTTATTTATTTATTTTGAGAGAGAGAGAGAGAACAAGAGCAGTGGTAGGGGCAGAGGGAGAGGGAGAGAGAGAGAATCTCAAGCAGACTCCACATTGAACATGCAGCCAACTTGGGGCTTGATCACAAGACCTTGAGATCATGCCCTTGAATTAAGAATCAGATGCTTAACTGACTGAGCCACCCAGGCACTCCTTAGGTAGTGATTTTCGTTAGCAGGTCAGAAGTGGATCACCTGTCTCTTCCAAATCTGATTTGTCTCCAGAGTAGGCAGAGAGTAAACGCTTTATGTAAATTTATTGTCTCATCTCCTAACTCTATTGAATACAGTGAATTTAAGTATTACTTCATCTGGAGGACCTTAAATCTTCCCACATCCAAAGTTAGTATTTGTTACTTATTATGTATTATATTCTACTACCTCATTTTAAGACTCTTTGTGATTCTAGTCAATAATGTTAATGTTCCTGTGTCTTCCAAAGAGTGGTAGATATTCACCAGAACATCGACCAAATGCATAACATAGCTGAAACCAAAGCTGGATGTTATAAAACAATCATTCTCCAAGTCATTCTTAAACCTTAAGATATGTGTTCCAACCTACTCCATGTGAGATTGATCTCGTGTCTCACCCTTTTTAGAAGTTAAAATGGATAGTTGGATTATGTAAATCATTTCCTTCTGAAATTTTATGCTAAAGTGATATAACATTCATAGAGATTAAAAGTGTATACTCTAGAACCAGGGAACTTAGGTTGGAATCCCAGCTCGACCACCCCCGGCTTCAGGCAAGATACCACAACTGGTTTCCACAGTATTATTATCACAAAATGTGGATCTACTGCATAGCCTGTGTAATGGACAGACTCTGAGGCCATCTTCTGTGGTATCCAACTCCTGATGTTCATACCTTTGTGTAATTACCTCTCCTGGTGTTTTGGCAGGACCTGTGATTTGGTTCTAACCAACAGAATATGGCAAAGGTGATAAGATATTATTCTAGTGATTACATTATATTACATAAAGACATAAAATTCCTAGAAGACTCTCTCCAGAGACTTACTCCTTTGCAGACTTTAAAGAACCACTTAGTCATATTAGAAGACCCACAAAGAAAGAATGGCTTTTAGGAGGTGAGGCCTCTAGAAGCTGACAGCAGCCTCCACCCAACAGCTAGCATGAAGCCAGGGTTCTCGGTCTTACAACTGCATGGGGAAGAATTCTGCCATCAGACTGAGTGAGCTTGGAAGCAAACTCTTTTCTAATCAAGCCTCCCGGTGAGAACACAGCCCTCGTAACACCTTGATTACAGTCTTGTGGGATCCTAAGCAGAGAATCAGCTAACCAAAACCCAGACACCTGAACCACCATGACTGTGAGATAAGAAATATGTGTTGCTTTAAGCCACAGAATCTGTGGTAATGCATTACATAGGAATAGAAAACCAATGTAATTGTGAGCATATATATTCTTTCGGCCAATACAAAATGCATAGTGTGTACTACACAGTATCTGCAACTGTTTTCAACATGCGGTAAAGTTTCTTTTAACTCAGTCCAGATAACATCCTGTACATGATTCATTTTTTTAAAGATGAAAATACTAATATTTTGTTGCATACCTGTTACAGTGAGAATGTTATAATCTTAACAAAACTAGTTAGAAGCCACTTAAGGGAAGATATTATTACAAAACTTTACTGGCAAAGGGTCTGAAAGGGTACCAGACAAGTCATCACCATTGGGTTGGGTAGCCCCCTGGTACTCTTCTCATCTGGGTGAAATGAGAAGTAAGGAAATACCAGCCACAGCCTCATACTTCCAAATGCATTGGTTTTTGACCTGAAAATATGGGACTTTGTCCAGTTTGCTTCAAAAATGGGTTTTTTGGTTGTTTGTTTTTAGAAAAAAAAATCAGTAATTTTTTTTCCTGCTTCTTTAATTTTGCTCTGCCTTCTAATCATTGTGTTACCCTTGAAAAACTTAAGTACAAAATCATTTTTGAAGGCAAGAAATGGATATCTTCAAGAAAATACAACTGTTTTCTGTCACTTTCTCTGAAGGGTGACTAGTTCTTTACTATAAATTGTTCAAATCCTTTCTCTTGATTATACTACCCCCTCTCCTTGAACTCCCATTGAACATTTTGAAACTCCTCATCATGTTGTAAATTTTAGTTGATATGATATATCTCTTTGTGGCTTAGCCTTGTCACCAATTATGGGATATGAATTCTTCAAATGTCCAAGTAGAATGAAGGGTCAGAGCCACAGCAGATAGGAAAAGATATTTGAGCTGCAGTGTGATGTCCTTGCTCCAAGATCAGACTAAGTGATTACAATAAGGCCAGAATTTTATTGATTTATTTTTGCCTATTTGTTTTATTTTTTAAAAAAATAAATGAACTCTCTCTCTCTCTCTCTATATATATATAATATTCATGTACAAAGTTTGTATTTATCCAAGACATGTGTCTCTCTCTCTCTCTCTTTCACACACACACACACACACACACACACACTCTCAATCTCTCTCCAGGCCTTAACAGCTATTACATTGCTCTCTGTCCTCGAAAAGATAAATGGATAACTTATAACCATAATTATACTTACTCACTGGTGTAATGAAGAGAATTAGGAAATGTGTACACAATAGCCGTGCAGGAGAGAGGAATCATAATTGGCAACTATTAATCTAATAGACAGAAAAAGAGACGGCTGGAATAATTAACACGTGCCACACAGAGTGATCGTTTATGATAAGGATGACTGAAAAGACAGCAGCATTACTTGGGTTTCCCCACTGGCAAAGAAAGCCAGAGCAAAAACAAAATGAATCTTTGGCCCAGACAGCAAGCCATCATGTTTACTGAGCTGTGGTGAAAGTAGCCTCGTTAGGAATCCATTTGGTAATTCTCTTTAACCTTGCATTTACAACAAAGAATCACATATGCTTGTTTCTTTTCATAAAATTTGGTCAGCAGCACACTTAAAAAAATAATGTCAACTATATTTAAAACAAATCTGACCTTAAAAAAACAAAGAGCCAATTATTTTACCAGCAAAACAAATGTATTTGGAATAGATAGCAGAGGAATTACAACTCAGAACATGCAAACTATAGCAAACCATAGGCAAATCGAGAGAGCAAAAAAGAGGAATTTTATTTTATAGGGAGAAGGGAGAACGTTGTGAGTGGCTTGGAAGAAAGTTTATTGGAGGAAAGCAGGAGTTCAAGAGTGGTGATAGTTTTGCACTGGCCGAGTTGTGGCAGTGTCTCAGTGGCTGGGCTGTTGCTGAGCTGTTGCTGGGCCAGAAGAAAATCTTCCTTCCTTTGGCTGGCGTAGTACAATAAACTGTCTCCTGACCAGGAACATGAGATATGCTTCTATGAGAAGTTTGTGCATGAGAGATCCCCTTTCATGGATTTGTGACTTCATTTTAATTGAAGTTTCCTTTTATTAATTTTCACAATGACCTTTAGTTTAGAAAATATTTATCCCCCCCATTTGAAGGAATGAAATCTCCATGCATTTAAGAAACTTATGGCTGGGAAACCTGGATGGCTCAGTCAGTTCAGTGTCAGACTCTTGATTTTGGCTCAGGTCATGGTCTCATGGGCAGTGAGATTAGCCCTGCCTCAAGTTCCATACTCAGTGGGGAGTCTGCTTGAGATTCTTTCTCTCCCTCTCCCTCATACACTCTTCTCTAAAACAAGACAAAACAAAACTTATGGTTATTTCTTCTCTTTTGGTTTTGGCCTAAAATATGTGTCTCATAAAAAATGTCACTACAAATTATTTTAAATGACCTGTGGACAAATCAAGCATCACTCGTCATTACTGGGGAAACTGACTCTATTCACATAAATATATACGGGGCATAAAAAAGACATTGTTAAGAAGGCCTCATATGGCTGAGATAATGATCATTTTCTTATCATTTTGACCTCTTCTCTACATACAAGTAAGTAATTATAATCTAATGAAATTCAGGACATTTTTGAGTTGTATTTTTTCCAGTTTGAATAAGAACTGAATGTGTCATAAAGAATATGAGATAGGCTTGAGAGAAATGTTATTAGAAGGCTTTAATCTCATGGAAAAAAACATTCTATATGAATCATTAGATGAGGAATAATCAAATATATCTTCAAAATTCTACTGACTTTTACATTTTTTCTTAAGTATTGTTGAAAAGCCTAATGGCTACCATGGATATTTTCCATTATGTCCTCATGTTGTTTCTAGTATTTTGTTTCCAAGAATCAATGTATGAACATTGAAAACTAGCAATAGTAAGTAAAAAAAAAAAAAAAAAAAAAAAAAAAAAAAAAAAAAAAAAAAAAAAAAAAAAGAGTTCAGGTTGTTACCTGAAAACAACTTTTAATTTCTATTTGGTCAAGAAATAAACACCACTATACATTATGATTTTTGTAAATATTTGGTTAAATAATATTGTGAAATGCAAACAGAACAAGTACTGTTATTTGCTTTGAAATTTCTATCTATCGTTGGCTCCACAACTGATCACAAACTATTTTGCAAGGGAAATTAAAATAAGGAATCCAAAAGCAGGATACTCTTCATTTTTTTGAGTTGAAATATGTCTACTTTGGTAATGTTTATACTTGTTTTCCTATAACCTCTGACCATGTGTTTGTCTTGTTTTGAACTTAACTGCTATGCTTGGCCCCACCAACCTCAGTAACCCCTTTCTCAGATTATTTACTCTTAGAACCCCCTTCCCAAATTATTTTCTCTTTAATCTCCACGGATGATTAAATTGGCATTAAATCTGTGCAATAAAATAAAATGGATATATTAAATATGCTTGTGCATTTTATTTGATCATTTTCCTATTACAAACAAATGGACCACTGAATTAGGTTCAAGCATATTATTTCTCTCAGGAAGCAAAATATTTCATTTATATCCTCCATACTCATCAGCATAAATGCTTTCTTCTAGATACACTGCATTATGTGCTGTTTTCCTAAATAAAATCCATTGATTGCAGCTTCCTTTACATAGCTATCCTGTGTTAATCTGAAAATTCTATGATTTCCTCAATGCCTATTGAAATACCATTGATTCATACAGACTGTCTTTACTTCACCCCAACACAACATGACACATTTTGTTCATCTCTCCTTAAAGCAGTTTTCTGTAAAATCTTGAAACTTTTAATAATTTGTGTTTGTTTGTTTTTCATGTTGTTCTTCTCTACTTGCTTGGTTTTATCCCTTTAAGAAAGATATTATATTATTTTTTTAAGAATTTTTTTTTTTAAAGATTTTATTTTATTTATTTGACAGAGATAGAGACAGCCAGCGAGAGAGGGAACACAAGCAGGGGGGGAGTGGGAGAGGAAGAAGCAGGCTCATAGCAGAAGAGCCTGATGTGGGGCTCGATCCCATAACGCCGGGATCACGCCCTGAGCCGAAGGCAGACGCTTAACCGCTGTGCCACCCAGGCGCCCCTATTATTTTTTTAAAGAGATATAAGCAAGCCCTTCACCACATCAATCCTCGGTTTCTTATCTCTAAAGCAGGATTAATAGTAACAGTTATAATTTATTGAACATTTCTTATAAGCTAGATAATGTGGTAATTATATACCTTATGTCTTTTACTCTTTACAAAAATCCTATAAAATCATTATTATTACTTCTGTTTTACAGTCTTCCCAAAGTTTTGATTCAAGATTGAAACTCAGGTTTTTTTTTACTCCAGTGTTCCTGATATAAACCACTAAGTCATATTTTCCTACGTACACCACAGATTCTAAATTGAAATATAAGTATAATAGTTTGTATATTAAATAATTATTTTCATATTGCTTGAAATAGCCAATACAATTACTTATACAAATTATCAAATGTTTCTTATATATAATTAAATGTAGTCAACAAATAACCTTTTAAAAGAGTTGCACTATAGTTATGGGCTTATCAGAGAACTCTGGTCACAGGGCAAACTGCCAAATCAAAATTTGGAGAGGCATAGGTAGACAGTTGTAACTGAGATTTGCTCATGTAAAACAGAGATCATTGGAGCCATAAACAGGTAGGAACATATGTGATTTTAATCAAATGCTGGAGACTGAGTGTGGACTTGTCTGAGAGTGAGAAACCCCCAGGAGCTGCAGTCTCAGCATCCCTGTCTACACACACACACACACACACACACACACACACACGTGAGCTTTCCTTACTGGACCTCCATCAGTTTCTCACATTAAAGTTTGAGCAAGAGTCCCTCCTGGACCCAATAGGGACAGGGAAGAGTGGCCATTATTAAACATGCCTAGAGGCTTCTTCATGTGAAAAGTGTACTCTTCAGTTAATAGGACTTGCCAAAAACCCAGCTGGGAAAAGATTTTCTTCCCCGTTCAAATCTTCTCTAATATTCCTGAGTCTCCTGAAGAGAGGGGCAGGAAGACAGTTATTGGGAGACAGGGCTTTAAGACAATAGATTGCAGCCAGGGAAGGTAGTAAAGGACAGATTAAAAAAAATATATGTATACATATATATATATACACACACACACACACAACTAGAGGAAGGTCAGAAACACTAGTGAAGACAAGTCTTGAAATACAGACTCACTAAAAGACTGACATTTAATTGAAAGATTATAGAATATTTCCTGTAAAAATGAGTAAAATGGAGGTTTCAGCAAGGAGAACTCTCACATCTTACCAATGGTAGTCAACTGCAGACCCAACAGGAAGAGACTGACCTGACGTCGCACGTGGATCCTACTTTACTGTTTCAGCTGGAGAAAGAGATGTTTTCATTTTACCCTTCTCACTCCCCCCACTCCCACTGGGCAACAGCTCAGACAATGAAAAGCCACTATACTTCAATCTCCCAGTTTACTGCAATGGGCTTTTAGTTTGTAAAGGCCTTTCCAACTTACACCTTCGTCTCTTTGAAGTGTATCTTTTCTTCCTTCTCCAGATTTGACTCTGATTTTGCTGCATTTTGTTTGTCCCATGTTGTAATTCTCTTTAATTCCTGTATAAAGCCATCTTTTGTTGGTAAAATAACTGGCAGGTTTTTGTTTGTTTGTTTTGTTTTAATTTGTAGAGACAGAGAGAGTGAGAGAGAGAGAATCTTAAGCAGGCTTCACACCCACCATGGAGCCCAGCGCAGGGCTTGATCTCACAACACTAAGATCATGACCTGAGATGAAATCAAGAGTTGGAGGCTTAACCAACTGAGCCACCCAGCGCCTCGATACCGGCAGTTATTATTTTTAAGATTAACATTCCCTTTCCCCATGCTTTACCACCACCTCACAGTGTTCCAGTGTAGTTACCGTGGATTCTCTGAAAGAGATGCAAGACACAGAAACTCTCTGAGGAGCAGTACCTAAGGAAGCCCACAAGCCAAGAGGAGAGGGGGAAAAACACAAAATACTAAACTAAAACTGTAGAGGAACTATATCATCTGGCACCTACAAGAAGAGCAAACATTGAATACAGTTCACCTTCTAACTAGATTAACAAAAACCTTCATAGTAAAGGCCTAATTACTTCAATCACATTATGGATTGATATTTATAAAATAAAAATACACATATTTTTATCAAGCTCACGTCGAACATCCACCAAGACAGAGCTCATTCTGGGCCATAAAACACATCTTGATAAATTTAAAGAATAAAAATCATATAAAGTATGTGTTGAGACCATAAGGGAATTAAATAAGAAGTATGTAACTTAAATATAAAGTCCCCAAATATTTGGGAATTAAACAACACATTTCCAAATAGACCACTGATCAAAGAAATCTCTAGAGAAATTCAAGAATATTTCAAACTAAATAAAAATTTAAAAATAAGCCTTATCAATATTTGTAAGATGCAGTGAAAAGTGATTAAGAGAAAGTTATGATTGATCTACATACTAGAAAGGAAGAAAAATAAATAACTTAGATTTTCATCATATAAAATTATAGAAAGATGAATATATTAAACATAGAGTGAGTGAAATTTGAAATAATAGGGAAATCAATAGCGAAAAATCAACAAAGCCAAAAGTTGGGTCTTTGAAAAGGTCAATAACATTGATAAATCTCTAGCCAAAATAACAGAAAAAAGAGAAAGTACACAAATTGCTAGTATCAGAAATATATGAGAGGTGATATCTGTTGGTTCAATAGACATTAAAAAAGAAAAAAAAGGAAATACTATAAACAACAGCATGATCGCAGACTTGATCTTAGATGAAATGGACCAATTCCTTGAAAGATATTTTTGAAAGTTTCTTAAAAAGTTCAACATAGTTTTACCATACCATCCAGAAATTGTGTTTCAAGGTATTTACCAACTTACTTAAAAATCTATGTCTGCACAGAAACCTGCACGAGGCAGTTTATAGCAACTTGCTTAATACCTGGAAAAAAAATGGGAACCTACCAAATATCCTCCAATGAATGAATAAATGAACCACAGTACATTGCTACAATGTAATAATATTCATCTAAAAAAGCAATGAAATATTAAATCAAACCATGAAAAAGCACACATGAATCTTAAATGCATATTACCAAGTGGAAAAACCAGGCTGCAAATGTTGCATTCTCTATTATTACATTTATATGGACATTTGAAAAATGCAAAGGTATAGAGTTAGTAAGGAAATCAATGGAAGACAGAAGTTTGGGGAGGAGAGAAGTAGTGGATAAATGAAGCCCAGAAAATTTTTTAGAGAAGTTAAATGGTTTTGTATGCCATTGTATTGGTGGATACATGCTGACACTATGCATTTGTCAAAACTCATTAAATTTTAACACTAAAAGTAAAATTTAATGTACAAGCATTTTTAAAGTAAATCCTTTAGGAGATCAGAGGAACCCAGGATGGAATTCAGACTCTGAAAAAAAAATCAAATATTACAAATGTATGAAGTAACCTTATAAAAGTTGAAGGAGGGATAGGTGACTCAAGTAATTTTGGAAATGAGTGGAGCCTATAAGACTAAAAGCAGGAACTATACGTAAGCACTGTACTCTAGTTGAAAAAATGCTGTCTATAATGGGTATGGGTTGTCCATTCTGAAACCATTATACTTGTACAGAGGAAATGAATGTTTAAGTAAATGGATAGCATATGATGAGAACAGGTTCCTCACTATTAAAGTAGGAGATTAAAAACAAATAAAGGGAGAAGGCTGAAATGATCCACATGGTATCAATTAGGGCTGGAGACATCAATAGAAAGTCATGCTGGTTCAATAGAGATATAGAAGACTCACAGGGAAATACTATTAATAGGTGTATACACACACAGGTCAGTACACATACGTATGTTCTTAATCTGTCAGCTGAGATGGCCTAGAAGCCATGAGACCCCAGTAGCAGTAAACATTCCTTACACCTAGATACTGTTTTCCACCATTCTCTAATAAAATGAGCTACAGGATCTTGAAGAAATGGCTTATTTTAGGGCTTGGAGCATCTTGTAGTGACATAAAGTAATGAAGTGCTCAAAAATATATACCAGAGAGAAGAGATACAGGTGACAACTAAAAGAGCCCCCAACAGCCATGAAGAGGAAAATTACCCAGAGCAGGTTCAGGCTAGCAGGCCATAGAAGGTGGAAAATTACGAGCAATGTTGAGAGATAACCAGAAGCCCCACTTGAACAAGAGATAACCAGCCGTTTCTGTGGGTAGACAGGTTCCCATCAGGAGCTCCCTGCACTGCCCTAACTGCTGACCTAACTGCCATTCCCACCTAAAGCAACCCCCACCCCCAATTTAAACCCACTTACCAGCAGTCAGCACAGCCCTTGGAACCTGACCTCCTGCACTGCCTATAAAAGCTCTGTAACCCGCTACCCGGGACCCAGAATTTTGAATGCGAGCTTCTCTGTGTCCACTGGCGTAAAATAAACCTGAGTTCTCCTACTTCTCCCAGTGTTGCTTGGTTTCCTCACTGGCCTGATTTTTATTTTCTGCAATAGCCACAGCTGGAAAAATTCACCACAACAACATAGTGTTGGATCATAACCCACAGTGTAAAATAAACATGCATGAGTGTGTACTGATATAAATAAATAACTGAATATCTAAATGGGTAAGAAGAGACAAATCTCTTTTGCAGAAAACTTCCAAATAATGTACATAGATACTGCCCTGAAATAAGTAGAACATAATTCCCCATCCCCCAAGTTTGGCCAGTGCATTGTGACTTTCTGCCAATGAATGTAGAATGTAAGGGGGAAAGTAAATTACAGTGAAGAAACCTGTGAAACACTCCTCTAGCCAGGTGATCAAGATTAGCATCAATAGTGATGTCATGATAGTGTGTACCCTTGATATAATACGATGAAAATGGCACTTCTTCTCTGTGATCCTCCTTTCAAAAGAAAAACAACAACAACAACAACATAACTCTAATCTTATTAGGAGAAAAATATAACACAAACCTAAATTGAGGGACAATTTATAAAGTACCTGACCAGCACGCTTCAAAACTGTTAAGGTTCTTAAAAACAAGAGAAGTCTGAAAAACTGTCACAGGCAAGGAGAGCCATAGAGATATAACACGTAAATGTAAGTTGACGTGATAGATCAGAATCTGGAACAGAAATAGGACTTTAGGTAAAACTGAGAACATATGAATGAAGTATGGATTTTCATTAATGTTAATCTATTGATATTGGTTCATAATTGAGAAAATTTATCTTATAAATGCAACCCATTAAAAATAGGGGAAGCTTCATATGAGATTTATGGGTATTCTTTGTACCATACTTTGAACTTTTATGCAAATCTGAAGTATTGTAAATTCAACAGTATATTTTTAAAAGATAGACAAATGATTTGAATAGGCACTTCCCCTGGGAAAAGGTATGGATGGCAAAGAAGTTTATGCAAAGTTTCTCAAATGTACTGATCATTAAGAAAATATAATTAAAAACACAATGAAAACTAATACTTATCTACTGAAATGAGGTATATTTTCTCATTTAGAAGTGTATACAAACTAAGAAGTTATATTAAGAAGTATATAAAAAATTAAGAAGTATATAAAATTAAAAAGTATATGAAAAATTAAGAAGTATTAAAAAAAAGATGTATAAACATATCACATGATGGTAAGGATGTGGAAGAGCCAGATCTCTCACACACTGCTGGTAGGATTTAAAAGGCATAATTTTGAAAAGCTGCTTGGAAGTCTCTTAGAAATTAATCATTCATGGACTACTTGATCCAACTATCCCACGCCTAGGTATTCACTCAATCTTCCCTTCAGTGGTTATAACCAGTATGGGTTAAATAGTAATTTTGAAATCTCTCTCTCTGCCTCCCCTACAAAATTTATTTTCTTTAAAGATTTACTTATTTATTTTAGAGGGGGGAGGGGCAGAGGAAGAGACACTCAAGCAGACTCCCTGCAGAGCATGGAGCCCAGCTGTAGGCTGGATCCCACAACCCATGCGATCATGACATGAACTGAAACCAGGAGTTAGTTCCCTAACTGAGCTCTCTCCTCCCCTACACAATTTAAACCATTATTCTACAAGAAGTGTTATTGAATACAAATGATTTTGTTACAAGGACAATACACTAATTTTTCTTTCAAAATCAAGCCTGTAATTCCTTCAGGAAAATGTAGATATATTATATATAAAGCTAGAAGAAATCTGAGAGATTACTCAGTAAATTGCTCTCACTTTATAAGTAGGGGTACATAGAGAGAAGAATATTTAAATGGTCCGTCCTAACTCTAGTAGAAAAATAATTAACATCCAGACGTTCCACTTTCTCTTCTTATACCTTGTAGAACTACCACTGGAATATATTCATAATCCATATATTCAGCTTTATGCAATTATTGTTTGATTTCTGTGTTTTTGAAATTTCTACATATGATATCACACTATATTTATTGATTTACATCTTTATTTTTTCATCCATGTTGAAAAGCACTTTAATACATTTATTGCATTTATTTAACTATTTTATAGTGTCCCATTCAGTTTATAACACAAATAAGGATGAACTCTAATTTTATGTGCAGCTTCTGCTCACAGAGTAGGCTAAACCTGCTATTTTCAGTGGAGGGGAGGGAGAGAAGGGTAAGAAGTGAGAAGTTGGTACTTGGAAAGTACCTCCTTTCGAAAGCTGATAAGGCGTTTTGATAAATATATGGAGTATTTCCCATTTTTTACATATACACCAATACACACAACCTTGCTATACATCTCCTTATTCACATGTGTAAGATACGTGAAGATATTCCTGGGAATGGAACTGTTGTTTCATAGATATATGCCTCTGTAAATTTACTACTAAAGCCAAATTGGCTTATAAAGAGCCTTTTCCAGTTTAAACACACAATAGCAGTGTATTAGAGTTTGTGGTTCTTTGTATTGATCAACAATGGTACAAATCCTACAACTCAATATGAAAAGAACTTAAAAGTGAATATGGGCAAAACATCAGTACAGGATATTCATAGAAGAGGAAACTGCTCAATAAATTTATAAAATTTCTTAAATGTATTTAATAGTCATGAATATGAATATATGATCATGGGATCTTCTTTCATATCCATTATATGTGAAACAATACAAAATGTTAAATGTAATTTTAAACGTTCAGTTTCAAAATATTTGGTTAGTTATTTAGACAAACAGTTGCAAAGTACATTAAAATTACTATGGAATTTAAGTGCAAAATGCCCCATCTAAATAAGCTTACATCTTTTGATCTTGGGCAATTAATCTTTCTATCATTCTACCATTGAAAATGGGAATTTTAATATCTATTTCATGTTTTCATGAGAATTAAATGACAAAAAGAAAGTACGTGAAGAGCTTGTCCAACACTAAGAGCAAAAAGTAAATGTTAGCCAAGATTTTTAGTACTATCATCATAATTCTTACTAATAAATACCAATTCAATTAATGAAGATGTGAATGACAATTCTCTCTTCCAGCAGCATCAGTCCTGAAGAGCATACCTATTGTGCTTCGTTGTTGAAACTTATTCAGGTTAAGTTGACAATGGGCTGAAATTCTTCAATAAGCAAAGGTGGCAGAGAAATAAACTATTGCTGGCTTAAATTCTTGCAGTAATTCAAAGAAGCACTGTAGAGCAGATCATACATAAATCCTCTTTAAGGTGAAGCTTGGTGGCCATCTTGGTGACTATTATTTAATATAAGTTTTCTGCATATCACTGGAGTCTGTGTCCTAGTTTTAAAATACTCCTTCCTGGAGAACCATGAATCTTTGAGAAAGTAATTATATTTCATCATAAACAAAGAATAGAATCACTAAAGGTTAAACAAAGACATTTACTTTTATGTGCACTTGTAAAAGCATAAGCGAATGCATGGATGGTTTCAGAAAAGGTAGAAAGACAGATACATACACACATACACATACACACACATACGTATATAGATTAGAGGAATCAAGTAATTCCTAAGAAGGAATAATTTTAATTACAATCTCATATATGTTGATAGCTAACATTTATAGAATTGTTACAAAGTTCCATATAGTATGCTAAGGTTTTACATAAACTATTTTAGTTAAATATCATAACAGTTCTATGACAAAAACTCTACCGGTTTCCTTTATCTATAGATAAATAAACTGAGGCATACAGAGATCCAAGACCCTAAGTAGTGAGGGCACCTGGGTGGCTCAGTTGGTTAAGCGTCTGCTTTCAGCTCAGGTCATGATCCCGGGGTCTTACAATCAAGTCCCACATTGGGCACCTTGCTCAGCAGGGAGCCTGCTTCTCCCTCTGCCTGCTCTGCCTGCCACTTCCCCTGCTTGGGCTCCCTCTGTCTCTCTCTCCCCCTCTCTTTCTCACACACACAAAACAAAATCTTAAAAAAAATAAAATGACCCTAAGTAGTATGAGGAGAGCCAGGATCATTTCCCTGTTCTTTCAGCCCCAAAGCCCATGGTCTTAATCACATTTCATTTCTTGGCTATACTGACAAAAATGACTAAGTCATCTAAAACATTTCCCATGTAATATTAAATGCAAAAATTGCCAATTCTTAGACATTCAGTGTTTGGTCATAATATTTAGATATCTAGGGGACATCTTCCTTATTCTTTAATAAATCAAAGATTCTAAATTGGAAGGGCCAGATGATAGAATTCAATCCTTAAACAATTTTGAAATTTCAAAAAGAAGCAAAGGAGGTAGGGAAGTAAAGAAGGGAGGGAGGAGAAAGGAAGGAAGGAAGCAAAGAAGGAAGGGAGAGAGGGAGGAAAGGGAGGGAAGGAGGGAGGAAGGGAGTGAGGGAAGGAAGGAAGGAAGGAAGGAAGGAAGGAAGGAAGGAAGGAAGGAAAAAATTTAAATGTCTTAATGTCTATCTTATGAACTCCGTATAAATATTCTGAATTGTGTTTGTTGTCCAATTCACTAGAATCAAAGAGAAAATAAACTGGACTTAATTTATTAACAATAGCAACCTTAAAATGGAATCAGGATTCATTTCAGTTAGAATTCTGTTGATGACTGAGATGTGTGAAAGTGCAGTATGTGTAATAGTTTCTCTGAATATTGATTCCCTATTTCAGAAAACAAGGAGATTGACTTACATTATGCTTCCATTTCTGGTATAAAATCTATAATTTTTTCCCACATATTATGTAGGTGGTGGGGGGATGGGAAGTAAGAGATTGACACAAAGAATGTTAAGAAAATAAATGGACTAGTGAATCCCTGATTATTTTTATGACTACCACAGGGCATAATGAAGAATCACTGTGATTTTACTCTATAGAAATTTCAATGCTCTCTGCTGTGCTGAACATTAGGGAAAAAAAAAATTATACAAGTGCCAGTTCCTACATTTACAAATCTATACAGACTAATTAGCAATTAAATGGAAATTTTAATAAATGCTATGAATCAAGCCTAATTATACATTCTGTCAGCTAGCTCTGATGTGAGAAATGCCATTCCATACTTTTTCTCTATTACTCTGAATAATTGAGAATAAAGTGGGTGTGAATTGCATAACACTTCCTCAGTACTTCAAAAACATCAAGGAAATTCACAACTCTTCTATCACGATGAAAACATTAATCAATTTTACATTTTCATAGATATGAATATGAAACCAAGCAGATGATAAAAATATGTCCTATTCTGAATTATTTCACAGTAAAATGAATACATTCTCACAGAGAACAGAAATTAGACTTCAAATATAACATGTTTATGCTCATGCTCCAGGCACCCTAGACTATAGTCCATGTAGTAATCATCACCATCACCATCACAGTATAAAAACACAGTTGAACATAATAGATTATCCATTTGTATCCCATTTTGTAAATTATAATAATATGAATCATGAAGACATCATTTGACAGGCAAATAACACATGACATGCTTTTATATTTAGTTGTTGAATGATATTCTATAAAAAAGAAATACTGTTCCACCTAAAATGATGGCATTATTATACTAATAGTCAATGAATAGTTTTTTTTATAATTCCAATGATTTTTATTAAGAATAAGAATTTCAAAAGAATAAAATCAGGACATTCTGTTTTATAATACATTATTAATATAAGAAGTAACCTGGTTTCATAGATACAGCTTTATCTTGGAATAAAAAAAAATGTCAAATACAAAACTTTTCAGTTAGGCCCTTAGAGACTTCCAGCAAACCCTTTAAACATTCAGGGTCTTCATGTCCTCATTGATCAAGTGAGAATAACAATTTCTACCTCAAAAATCATAATAAGGATCCTTGAAATATCTTTTTTTTTATAGATTTTATTTTTATTTATTTGAAGAGATAGAGACAGCCAGTGAGAGAGGGAACACAAGCAGGGGGAGTGGGAGAGGAAGAAGCAGGCTCATAGCGGAGGAGCCTGATGTGGGGCTCGATCCCAGAACACTGCGATCACGCCCTGAGCTGAAGGCAGACGCTTAACGACTGTGCCACCCAGGCATTCCAAAGGATCCTTGAAATATCTTCTAAACAAGTTTTAGATTTTAAATCACAAAGACAAGAGTAAGATATATATAGCGTGCAGATTCCAATGCTCAATCGTTTAAAATAAATTGGAATTAATTTAGTCAATTAAATCAATGTAGCTTAGTGAGTCAAAGAAGAAGGTAGTACATAATATTAGACATCATTTTTCTTTTCTACTGTTATTCTTATTTGGGATTATTATTTTTAACAATATTAAATTTCTAATATGTCTGTCTATAATAATGCATTTATAAATATTTGGTATAGTTGTGGAATTCTGTTTATCCTAGTACAAAGATACCTATGCATTAACCACAGTTTTGAAATGTTAAAATTAGGCTTGAGACATTCAGTATCTCCATTTGTGAATCCCTTTATATAAATTTAATAATGTAGCACATAAACTGGCCTAAGTAAATTTTTAAAATACAGTTCAAACTTTCCACTATTTGTTATTTTTCTTTGTTTTCATGCCACATCTTTTTTTAAAGATTTACTTATTTATTTATTATTTGGGAGAAGGGCAGAGGGAGAAGGAGAGAATTTCAAGCAGACTCCCCGCTGGGTGTGGAGCCCTACATGGGGCTAGCGGAGCTGATCCCAGGACCCTGAGATCACTACCTGAGCAAAATCAGGAGTCAGATGCTTAACTAACTGAGCCAAACAGGTGCCCCTTCATACCACATCTTTTAAGGCGAACATTTCTGTCATTTGGATGATTTGATGATTTGTTCTTTTATTACCAAATTTTTAGGTAATATCCTTAGCTCATTCTAGCATGAGCATAAAAAGGATTGATAACAGCACAGTTTACTATTCCACAGTAACATAAAATTTTAACATAGAGTTCCCTGAATCACTGAAACTACCCTAATCACATTACAATAGAGAATCATACAGAATCAGAAGTAACATATACTCTTAATAGAGGTGTTTTTTAGTTTTCATTTTTTATTTTGTTGTGTTTTGTTTTCTAACATTAACACTACAGGAGGAAAGATAAATGAAAAGAACACAGGCTTTGAAAAGAATGTAGTAGCCTCCAAGCTAGTTCTCAATGAACCTCGCCTTTTGTTATTCAAATCTTTATGAAGATCCCTCCCACATTGTATCAAAGTTGATCTGTGTAACCAATATAATATGGCATAAGTGAAGGCATATGACTTTTGAAGCTTGGTTATAAAAAGTGTTGCTGGCTCTAGGAGGCTTTCTCATGCATCACTAGGTCTGAAGGAAAGTCAATTGCCCGTTTGTGAGGACGTGCAAATAGCCTCATGGACAGGTTTATGCTGAATGAAAGCTACAACCCATAACCACAGCCAGCATCAAGTTGCTAGCTAAGCTACCTGAGTGGGTCAAGTTAGAAGCCATTCTTCTAGCCCCAGTCAATCCTTAAAATGACTGCAACAATGGCTGAAATCTATCTGCAACTTGTGAAAGACCTTGAACCAGAACTACCCTGCTCACCCACTTCTGCACTGACTCACAGAGATTGTGAAATAATAAATGTTAATTGTGGTTTAAACCCACTAAATTTGAGGTAATTGGATATGCAATGAAAGTAATTAGCAAAAGTAAGTAGTAGTATTTAAAATGATTATTATTGTTTATGTAATCATGAGGCAGGTTGGGAGTTAAGATGGCAGAGGAGTAGGGGACCCCTTTTTCAGCCAGTCCCCTGAGTTGAGCTGGATAGGTACCAGACCATCCTGAACATCCACGGAATCAGCCTGAGATGCAGGAAGATACATCTGGATCTCTACAAATGAACATCTCCAGCACTGAGTATTGAGGTACGAAGCGGGCAGCAGTGAAACTGCGCACAGATATCCGAAGATAAATGGAAGGGGGAGGGAGCCACTGTGTTCGGGTGCTGGGAAGCGGTAGCCACCTGCACGGGGGAGCCGGTGGACTCGGGGACCTGCAACCGTGAGAGAGCAGACTGAGACCGTGAGCCGGGGAACGCACACGACCAGTCTGAGAGCCAGAGCTCCGNTAGGTACCAGACCATCCTGAACATCCACGGAATCAGCCTGAGACGCAGGAAGATACATCTGGATCTCTACAAATGAACATCTCCAGCGCTGAGTATTGAGGTACGAAGCGGGCAGCCGTGAACCTGCGCACAGATATCCGAAGATAAATGGAAGGGGGAGGGAGCCACTGCGTTCGGGCGCCGGGAAGCGGTAGCCACCTGCACGGGGGAGCCGGTGGACTCGGGGACCTGCAACCGCGAGAGAGCAGACTGAGACCGTGAGCCGGGGAACGCACACGACCGGTCTGAGAGCCAGAGCTCCAGAGTGCGCGGGGGTGGCTGGCGGCTGGCGGCCTTAGAAACACACAGGACAGAGATGAGCCGGCCCTGGAAATGAGGGCTGGGACTCCGGCTGTGGGGCGCACATCCAGGGACACTGCAGAGTTGAGCAGCACCAACAGAAACAGAGTTAAAGTGACCAGAACATCAGTGGAGAACGGTCTGCGATCCCTCTGTTCTGAGACAGAGGCTGAGATTCGGCCACTGCTGCTCTGACTCTCAGAAGACGCACAGCAAACTGCCAGGGAAAGCCACCAGAGAACAAAAGCCTGGAAATACCGGCTCACAGCATGCCCATCTCCATCCCCCCCTCACAGGGGACACGGAGACTCTACCCAAACAGGGCTGCCTGAGTATCGGCGCAGCTGGCCCCTCCCCCAGAAGGCANAGAGTTGAGCAGCACCAACAGAAACAGAGTTAAAGTGACCAGAACATCAGTGGAGAACGGTCTGCGATCCCTCTGTTCTGAGACAGAGGCTGAGATTCGGCCACTGCTGCTCTGACTCTCAGAAGACGCACAGCAAACTGCCAGGGAAAGCCACCAGAGAACAAAAGCCTGGAAATACCGGCTCACAGCATGCCCATCTCCATCCCCCCCTCACAGGGTACACGGAGACTCTACCCAAACAGGGCTGCCTGAGTATCAGCGCAGCTGGCTCCTCCCCCAGAAGGCAGCCTGAAAAATCAAGAAGCCCACATCCCTAAGGTCCCTATAAAACAAGTGCGCACTGCCTGGGTCCTGGTCAA
>NC_048218.1:31712216-31736184 GCF_002007445.2 Ailuropoda melanoleuca
TGGAATGTAGAATTTTTCAGAGAAGACTCATTTCTTTGAGTAACAGGTCTTAGCTTCTTTATGGTTTTTATTATTTGGGGGAATTCTAACCTACTCAAGATCTGGTGAGTTTCATTTNTGGTGAAAAAGACCGTATCTGAAATTTGTCTATTCTCTAGTTTTGGGATAATAAATCCTAAGTACTGAAGAGTCTAACTTAGACTGTGATCTATAACATATGAATATTTGTAATTTCCAAATCCTTTGACTTAAAAAAGTGTTTTTAATCCTTTGAATTAAAAGATGTAATGTAGACGTTTGTTAGCTTTCATATTCTTCCCTCTAAGCTTCATTTCTCAGGCATTAAAATATGTATGTGCTGNAAATCTCATTAAAGATTTGGAAAAATCTCAGAGCCTGGGCAGCTTTGTCTTATTTAAGAGTCTGAATTTATCTCCCAATTATAATGTAGGTTCAAAATAGTGGGAAAAGAGGAAAACAATTTAATATAAACTTCTTAAATAAATCCTAATGTTAGAAAACTTCAAACATTGTTTGTTTTACTGTGTGGCATTAATTTATATATTGTTTTCTCAAAAAAAATAAACTAAGGTCCTCCCAATGGCTCTTCAACTACACTCGAAACTATAATACCACAGAAAGGTTAAAACAGAAAAAAAATGCAGCAACACTGATATTGGGTATGTGTGGTAATCTTCATTTTTGAGGTATGTTCCCTCTGATCCTATTTTGTTGTGATTATTCTTTTTATCATGAATGTATGTTGAATCATGTCAATTGTTTTCCTGCATCTATTGAGATGATCATGGCTTTTATCCTTCACTTTGTTGATGTGGTATATGACATTGATTTGTAAATATTGAACCTTCCTTGCATCCCAGAATAAATCCCACCTGATTGTAGTGAATGATCTTTTTTCATGTATTATATGAAGTGTGCTAAAATTTTGTTGAGGATTTTTGCATCTATGTTCATCAGGGATATAAGCCTGTAGTTTTCTTTTTTGTGATGTCTTTGGTTTTGGTATCAGAGTAATACTAGTCTTGTAGAATGTTTTTGGAAGCTTTCCTTCCTTTTCATTTTTTTGGAATAGTTTGAGGAGAATAGGTATTAAGTCATCTTTAAATGTCTGGTAGAATTCACTTATGAATCTACCTGATCCTGAACTTTATTTTTTGGTAGTTTTTTAATTACTAATTACTAATTCAATTTCATTACTTGTAATCTGCCTATTCAGATTTTCTATTTCTTCTTGGTTCAATTTTGGAAGATTGTGTGTTTCTGGGAATTTATCCATTTTTTCCAGGTTGTCCAGTTTGTTGACATAAAATTTTTCATAGTATTTTCTGATAATACTTCGTATTTCTGTGGTATCAGTTGTTACTTCTCTCATTCCTGATTTTATTTATTTGAGTCCTTTCTTTTTTTCATGATGAGCTTAGCTAAGAGTTTGTCAATTTTGTGTATCTTTTCAAAGAACCAGCTCTTAGTTTCATCATTTTTTCTATTGTTTTTTGGTCTCTATGCCATTTATTTGTGCACTGATCTTTATTATTTCCTTTCTTCTATTCAGCTTGGACTTGAATTGTTCTTCTTCTAGCTCCTTTAGGTGTAAGGCTAGCTTGTTTATTTGAGTTTTTCCTTATCTCTTGAGGTAGGCCTATATTGCTATATACTTCCCTCTTAGAACTGCTTTCACTCTGGCTCAGAGATTTTAGAGGGTCATCTTTTCATTTTTATTTGTCTCCATTTTTTTTTCGATTGATTCTTTGATCCATTGGTTGTTTAACAACATATTTTTTAGTCTCCACGTATTTGTGTTTTTTCCTTTTTTTCTTGCAATTTATTTCTAGTTTCACAACATTGTGGTTGGAAAAGATGCAAGCTATAATTTCAGTCTTCTTAAATTTATTGAGGCTTGTTTTACAGCCTAATATATGATCTACTCTGGAGAATGTTCCATGTCCACTTGAAAAGAATGTGTATTCTGTTGTTTTGGGATGGGATGTTCTGTATACATTCTGTATAGATATTCTTTATATATGTCTTCCAAACACAATATTTCTTATTGATTTTCTGTCTGGATGATGCATCTATTGATGTAAGTGTAGTATTAAAATCCCTTACTATTATTGTATACCATCAATTTATCTTTATGTCTATTAATATTTGCTTGATGTACTTAGGTGCTCTAGTGTTAGGTGCGTAGATGTTTATAATTGTTATATCCTCTTATTGGATCAAGTCCTTTATCAATACATAATGTTCTTTTTTTGTCTCTTGTTATAGTCTTTGTTTTAAAGCCTATTTTGTTTGATATAATTATTGCTACCCTGGCTTTTTCTTCACTTCCATTGCATGGTGCATGTTTTTTCATCTTTTCACTTTCATTTTGTATGTACCTGTAGTTCTGAGGTGAGTCTCTAATAGGCAGCATATAGATGGGTCTTGTTTTTTTGTCCATTCTGCCACTCTATGTCTTTTGATTGGAGCATATAGGTCATTTAAATTTAAAGTTATTGTTGATAAGTTGCACTTATTGCCATTTTAAAAATTGTTTTCTGGTTGTTTTTGTAGTTTTTCTTTATCCTTTCTTCTTCTCTGATGAGTATCTATAGTGTTTTGTTTAGCTTTGTTTCTCTTTTTTTGTGCGTGTGTCTATCAGAGGTTTGGGTTTTAGGTTTGTGGTTACTATAAGATTTGTATATACATCCTAATAGCAGTCCATATCAATTTAATGGTCATTTAAGTTCAAACACATTTTAAAAAAAAGGAAAAAAAGAAGAGAAAAAGAGAAAAGGTTTTTTCTTTTTCTTTTTCCCCCTTTCTTCCCTTTTTACTTTCTTCTCCACATTTCATGCATAATAGGTTCTCCCATGTAAACAACTTTTTGTTTCTCTCTTGCTACTTTTAGGATTCTCTCTTTAACTTTAAACTTTGATATTTTAATTACTACATCCTGTGGTGCAGACCTTCTTGGGTTCATCTTGTTTGGAACTCTCTGTGCTTCTTGGACTTGGATGTCTATTTCCCTCCTTAGGTTAGGAAAGTTTTCAATTATTATTTCTACACTTAAGTTTTCTACACCTTTCCATCCCTCTTCTTCTTCGGGACCCTTAAAATTAATGGAAATGTTTATTCATTTGATGTTGTCCAAGAGATCTCTTAAAGTATCCTCATTTAAAAAAAAATTATTTTGTTTTTGCTGTTCTACTTGTGTGCTTTCCTTTATCCTGTCTTCATCAGCATGTTGCTGATATGCTCTTTTGGATTCTCTATCTACTCTTGATTCCCTCTAGTGTGTTATTAATTCAGTTGTTGTATGTCTCTGCTCCAATTGATTCTTTTTAATATTTTCTATCTCTTTTTGAAGATCTCACTGAGTTCTTCTTCCTTTCCTTTCTCCAAACCAGTGACTATCTTTATGATCATCACTTTAACTTCTTTAGCAGGCATATTGTTTATCTTTGTTTCATTTATTTATTTTACTGAGGGTTTTTTTTTTCTTGTTCTTTCTTTTGGAACATGTTTTGTTTGACTTTCTGTGTTTGTTTCTATGCATAGGCAAAATGACTATTTCTACCAAAGTTGAAGGAGTGGTCTTGTGTATGATGACTCCTATGCAAACTGTGTGTGCTTGTGACCTTTGTTGGATGGCTGGAACTGTGGCTGTATATGCTAGTTACTCTTTTAAGCTGTCTCTTTTGCTGTTTTCTTTTCTCTCTTTCTTTTTTTTTCTTTCTTTTTTCTTTTTTTTAGAGAGAGAGTGTGTGTGTGCATGTGGAGGGAAGGGGCAGAGGAAGAGGGAGGGAGAAAGAGAATCTTAAGCAGGCTCCATGCCTAGCCCAGATCCCAAGCAGGGCTTGATCTCATGACCTTGATATCATGACCTGAGATGAAATCAAGAGTCAGATGCCTAACCAACTGAGTCACCTAGGTACTCTTATCTTGCTATTTTCTTGCTGTTCTCTCTTATCTTTGGTTGTTAGTAGCTGTTCAGTCAGCCCTCAGATCTTCTTCAGGAGAAATTGTTCTATTAATAGGTGTAATTTGGTGTGGTCCATGAAGAAGGTTAATTCAGAGTCTTCCTATATCACCATCTTGAACCAGAATTCCCCGGTAATCTTCATTTTTATAAGGCATGGTAAGATTTTCATGCGTGTGTGTGCCATACAGTATAATATCGTTAGGATCCCCTCTTTTTTTTTCTTTTTGTGGATCTTTGGATGTAAAGGGATAAAACAACANCGTGTGTTTCCTGAGATATGCTCCTGAGAAGTTGTTACTGTATAAAGAGCTTGATTTAGATGACTGTATCTTTCTTTGATCTTTGATCTTTATATAGATAACTATCTTGGCATAGGTACTTAGAAATTTTTATGGAAAATCATCTATTACTAAACTTACAAAGAATAGACAGGTTTTTAAGGTTTCCCTTTATAACAAATAGTAATTTATTTCACAACATTGTGAGAGTAGTTGTACAAGAAAATTATGCAGTGAATTTAAAAAAAATTTGAGTATAGTTGACACACAATGTTAAATTAGTTTCAGATGTACAACATAGTGATTCAACTGCTCTATGTGTTATGCTATGCTCACCACAAATATAGCTACCATCTGTCACCATACACTATTACAAGATCATTGACTATATTCCTTATGCTTTGCCTTTTGTTCCCATGACTTATTCATTCTATAACTGGAAACCTGTATCTCCCACTTCCCTTCACCCATTTTCTTCATTCTCTCACCCCCTCCTTTCTGGCAACCATCAGTTTGTTTTCTATATTTACAAGTCTGATTTTGCCTTTTGTTTGTTTATTCATTTGTTTTGTATTTTAGATTCCACATGTGAGTGAAATCATATGGTATTTGTCTTTCTCAGTCTGACTTACAATTNCCTTTCTCCAAACCAGTGACTATCTTTATGATCATCACTTTAACTTCTTTAGCAGGCATATTGTTTATCTTTATTTCATTTATTTATTTTACTGAGGGTTTTTTTTCTTGTTCTTTCTTTTGGAACATGTTTTGTTTGACTTTCTGTGTTTGTTTCTATGCATAGGCAAAATGACTATTTCTACCAAAGTTGAAGGAGTGGTCTTGTGTATGATGACTCCTATGCAAACTGTGTGTGCTTGTGACCTTTGTTGGATGGCTGGAACTGTGGCTGTATATGCTAGTTACTCTTTTAAGCTGTCTCTTTTGCTGTTTTCTTTTCTCTCTTTCTTTTTTTTTCTTTCTTTTTTCTTTTTTTTAGAGAGAGAGTNTTTGCATCACTTTAGCTTTTAAACTAACAGATCATTTGAATGTGGGCTAGTCACAAATCTTGGGATCTTGGCCCTCTCATATGATGGAATGTTAAGCNGTGTGTGTGCATGTGGAGGGAAGGGGCAGAGGAAGAGGGAGGGAGAAAGAGAATCTTAAGCAGGCTCCATGCCTAGCCCAGATCCCAAGCAGGGCTTGATCTCATGANCTATAGGATTTCCTAAAGTTATTTAGTTTATTAAATCCACAAAACAAGCTTCCTTTCCACAAATACCTTAAATATAGTGTTTTTCAGTGCCCATATTTTCAAAATTGTAATTGCTAGAGAATGTTATACATGAAAATATATTCAAATTTAGTATAAATGAATAACATAACCAGGCAACAACCTTTGCAGATTTCTTTAAAAAGACCTTAGTGACTCCTTTCCTTTAAAATTACAGGTACATGTATATTTCAGATACACATCCTGGAATATATTATGGTAGTTTTAAGACCAAAATAGATTTGGGACCACAAACTTATTTTTCAGCTAATACCTTCTTGAAAGCAATTCCTGGAAGTTCTTATTGAGGTGCTACCAAGAGATAATAATAACTATTTTTTTTCCTTATACATTTTAAGACATTCACAGGATTAAAAAATATAAAGATACAAAGTATAATCCCCTTTTATCTCATTCTCCAACCTTAGGTTTATCAAATGAGAATAGGAAGCAGATAAATCTCCCCATATGTGAAATAGAAGGCTGCCTGCCTGGTTTTCTGGTTGATATAGACTGAAAACCTCTGATTTGCAAGTTAGATACTCAGGAAATGATGCATCATCTTTCTGTCTTCTCTTATACTGTGGNGACCTTGATATCATGACCTGAGATGAAATCAAGAGTCAGATGCCTAACCAACTGAGTCACCTAGGTACTCTTATCTTGCTATTTTCTTGCTGTTCTCTCTTANAAACCTCTGATTTGCAAGTTAGATACTCAGGAAACGATGCATCATCTTTCTGTCTTCTCTTATACTGTGGAAGTATAATTAAACTAATGATTACTTTACTCAGTTTATTTCCATTTGCACAATTGTTAATGAAATTTCTCTGGAATTCAGACAATAGTTTATATTTCATTTTTCTTGTAAGCCTTTAAACTTCCCCTAGATATTAGGGAGAGACGTTTCTTCACATATGGTTTTTTGGCCAGAAATCAACCATTTTTCAATTTTGTATTANTCCTATATCACCATCTTGAACCAGAATTCCCCGGTAATCTTCATTTTTATAAGGCATGGTAAGATTTTCATGCGTGTGTGTGCCATACAGTATAATATCGTTAGGATCCCCTCTTTTTTTTTCTTTTTGTGGATCTTTGGATGTAAAGGGATAAAACAACACCAGTGTGTTCCTGAGATATGCTCCTGAGAAGTTGTTACTANCCAGTTCACCAAATGTAATGAATAGACTGAAGATTATTTATTCAAGGCACTTAAGAGTTAAGTTTAACCACACCCTGAATAAAAGTTGTGAAGACCTAATAAGATAGATGTTAAAATTAGTGACACTTTGATATTAAGGATATCTTTGCCAACTAAGCCCTTAGAATAACTAATGACTATTATTTCGTTCAATTATTCAACTGTTCTTTTCACTCAACACATTAAGTACATGATGTACTTGCCTACTAGGAATGGATATTGTTTCTGCAAAGTAAGTAATAGGGAGGCATTCTTCTATTTCATGTATGGAGAGATTGACCTGCTTCTTATTTTCGTGTGGTTAGCCTGAGGTTGGAGAATGAAGTGAAAGGGGATTATACCTTTGTATCTTTATGATTTTTAATCCTGTGAACTTCTTAAAATGTATAGGGAAAAATAAATATTATATTTTCTTGGTAAAACTACAAGAACTTTCAGGAATTGCTTTCAGGAAGGTATTAGTTACTTACTAATCAATTACTAATTATTAATAGATACTCAGATGAAAATAACTTATTGTAATTCTGAAACATAAACTGTTGCCAACAAGTCAAATTGTTTGAGATTCCTTTCACCACAAGCCCTCACTGCCTCACTGCCACTTCAGCAAAACATCTCACTGCCATTAGTATTTGGATCAGAGTGGTTTGTATCTCACAGCTAATTTGGGAGACAGTGAATATCGTCTGCATTTATAGAAGCTGGACCTAGTTATCCACTCCCCCCACAATCTTATTTTTGTAAATTCTATACTTTTTCCTGGGTTGAAATTCATACCATTCTTTAGTTTGTCTGTTGAGCACTGATTAAGAAAGAAATGAGAGGAAATGGATCTAGTTTCTTTCTGCTTTCAACTGCTCAAATCTTATAGATCTAATTTTGTGAAATTACTATAGAGGGCTAAATCCTCCATATAGCTTCTTTCCTAATGACCATGTCTTGCCACATTAATATCCATGCAATTAGTAAAAAGTCGTCACAAATTTTGTAATTAATTATTCAAAAATTTTAGATTTCTGGAAAGTATGAATATGCCTTTGTGAAGATATTAAGGGAAATTGGGAGATGGTGTATCAGAGATAACTAGCATGCCATTTACTTTGCACATTTGTGTGTGTGTGAGGATTTTCAGTATCTACTTACTGCATGGACTGAACTTTGTTAAACAGAATCAGTGAACATATAAATGTCAGGAAACTTAGTTTAAAGATATCCAGTCTGGCATTTCAGAATAAATAATATGTTAAAGTTCTTACTTTAAATTTTTTGGAAGAATTGTTTCTAAAACCCTACTTTGTCCAAAAAAAAACCCTAGTAGATTAAGAATAAGGATAAACTGTGTTTTCTTCTGGTAAACATTTAGAAATAATTGTGTTGCTAAAACTCAAGTCACATTTTTATGTATGGCATAAATAACAATGTAATATTACATGTACACAGAATTTCCATCTAGGGGATGCCAAGGTAATTTGAGAGTTGGATGTACAATTTTGAAACACAGAGGAGGGGAGCTGCCCACCTTCCTTCCATTAGCATTTATATTGAGAACCCAACAGAGTTTGTCTAGCACAAGGGTAGAACATCAATTACAAGTTTGTTGGTTTCCACAGAGTCACATGAATGCATATCATGTTGTCTTGGAAACTAAAGTATCTATAAACACAATTGTCCCCTATTTAGATTGTGAGAGCAGCTATGAACACTTTTTTGGATTCTAAACTATTCAAACTGTATGTTCATATTTGTACTTCCAGGTAACAAGGACAGGTTTCCATTAAATAAAATGAAAAATATAAAGAATTTTATTCTTTGAATGTAGGCTCATATCTAACTATAAATATGTTTCCTTTTTCTATGTTTGTTTTTTCTAGAACTATGATATAAATATAAATAACATCTATGTCTATAAAGTACATATTACATATTTTTCACTTATTTTCAGAAATTTATAAAATTTTAAAACATTTGATGATTCAGTTAAATACCTATGAATTCATTAATTTATATTTATTTGATTTTTTCTGAGTTAATTTAATTTTCTCTGTGATATTAAGATTCATTAAAATAAACTAGCAAAAAAGAACTAAATTATATGAACTAGTTAATAATCCTCTTTTAATCACAACTGATAGAAACTTGGTGGTATTTTACCTAAAAGTACTTTCATTCCCCATCTTGCATTTATTTTGTTAAATCCATTTTATTAGTATTTTTGTTAAAATAAATGGATGTTCTTATTATAGAAGCTAGGGTTATAATAATGGTTGTATTTAAATTAATAAATAGTTAAAAATGAAAAATTTTAGATCCATAGGTCCTGGTCATTGGGTATATTTAAATGTTTATCTTAATTTTTATGGCAACTGAATTTTAAAAATCATGCATGCTGCCTACAAAATTTTTAAATGTAACAAAATTAAATGGTAGAAATTTCCAAACCATATATTTTTAGAAAAAAAGTAATCTTATTATGCAGGGATTAAAAATTAAAATTTTTTAAAAATTTAAATTCAAGTTAGTTAACATATAGGGCAGTATTTGTTTCAAGAGTAAAATTTAGTGATTCACTCCTTACATATAAAACCTAGTGTTCATCCCAACAAGTGCCCTTTTTAATGTCCATCACCCATTTAGGGCATTCCCCCTACCTCCTCCCCTCCAACAATCCTCAGTTTGTTTTCTATAATTAAGGGTCTCTTATGGTTTGCCTCCCTCTCTGTTTTTATCTTATTTTTTTCCTTCCTGTTCATCTATTTTGTTTCTTAAACTCCACATATGAGTAAAATCATGTCCATATATTTTTCTCTGACTGATTTATTTCACTTAGCATAATACAATCTAGTTCCATCCAATAGTTGTAAATGGAAACATTTTGGTTTTTTTTATTAATGAGTAATAGTCCATTATATATATTCCATATATAAATACCACATTTTTTTAATCCATTCATCAGTCGATGGACATTTAGGCTCTTTCCATAATTTGGCTATTGTTGACAGTGCTGCTATAAACATTGGGGNTCTGACTGATTTATTTCACTTAGCATAATACAATCTAGTTCCATCCAATAGTTGTAAATGGAAACATTTTGGGTTTTTTTTATTAATGAGTAATAGTCCATTATATATATTCCATATATAAATACCACATTTTTTAAAATCCATTCATCAGTCGATGGACATTTAGGCTCTTTCCATAATTTGGTTATTGTTGACAGTGCTGCTATAAACATTGGGTAGCATGTGCCCATTAAAATCAGCATTTTTTTATCCTTTGGATAAATACCTAGCAGTCAATTGCTGGGTTGTATGGTGGTTCTATTTTTAACTTTTTGAGGCACCTCCATACTGTTTTCCAGAGTGACTGCAACAGTTTGCATTCCCACCAAGAGTGCGAAAGGGTTCCCATTTCTGTGCACCCTCACCAACATCTGTTGTTTCCTGAGTTGTTAATTTCAACCATTCTGATAGGTGTGAGGTGGTATCTCATTGTGATTTTTGATTTGTATTCCCCTGATGATGAGTGATATTGAGCATTTTCTCACGTTTCTGTTAGCTATTTCTATGTCTTCTTTGGAGAAATACCTGTACATGTCTTCTGTCCATTTCCTAACGGAATTATTTATTTTTTGGGTGTTGATTTCGATGAATTCTTTATAGATTCTGCATTCTAGCCTTTTATCTGATTGTTGCTTGCAAGTATCTTCTCCCATTCCGCTGGTTTCCTTTTAGTTTTATTGATTGTTTCCTTCACTGTACAGAAGATTTGTATCTTGATGAGGTCCCAATAGTTTATTTTTGCTTTTATTTCCCTTGCCTCCAGAGACATGTCTAGTAAGGAGTTCCTGTGGCCAAGGTCAAAGAGGTTGCTCCCTGAGTTTTCCTCTAGGATTTTGATGGATTCCTGTCTCACATTTAGGTCTTTCATGCATTTTGAATGTGTTTTTGTGTATGGTGCAAGAAAGTTGTCTAGTTTCATTTTTCTGCATGTTCCTGTCTAGTTTTCCCAAACCATTGGTTGAAGAGACTGTCTTTTTTTCCATTGTATATTCTTTCTTGCTTTGTTGAAGATTAGTTGACCAGATAGTTGTAGGTCCATTTCTGGATTCTCTATTCTGTTCCATTGTTCTATATGTCTATTTTTGTGCCAGTACTGCACTGTCTTGATGATTGCAGTTTTGCAATACAGTTTGAAGTCTGGGATTGTGATGCCTCCTGCTTTGCTTTTCTTTTTCAACATTACTTTGGCTATTCAGTGTCTTTTGTAGTTCCATACAAATTTTAGGATTGTTTGTTCTAGTGCTTTGAAAAACTCTGGTGTTATTTTGATTGGGATTGCATCGGATGTGTAGATTGTTTTGGGTAATATAGACATTTTATCAATATTTGTTCTTCTAATCTATGAGCATGGGATATTTTTCAATCTCTTTGCTGTCATCTTCAATTTCTTTCATAAGTGCTCTATAGTTTTCAGTGTACAGATCTTTTGCCTCTTTGGTTAAGTTTATTCTTAGGTACCTTATGGTTTTTGGTGCCATTGTGAATTGGATCAATTCCTTGATTTTTCTTTCTATTGCTTCATTAACGGTGTATAGAAATGCAACAGATTTCTATATGTTGATTTTGTTTCCTGTGACTTTGCTGAATTCATGTATCAGTTCTAGCAATTTTTTGGCAGAGTCTTTTGGGTTTTCTACATAGAATATTATGTTGTCTGTGAAAAGTGTAAGTTTGACTTCTTACTTGTTGATTATCTATCTTTTATTTATTTCTGTTTTCTAATTACTGAGTCTAGGACTTCCAGTATTATGTTGAATAACAATGGTGAGAGTGGACAACCCTTTCATGTACCTGACCTTAGGGAGAAAGCTCTCACTGTTTTCCCATTAAGAATGATGTTAGCTGTGGGTTTTTATATATGGCCTTTATGATATTGAAGTTTGTTCCTTCTGTCCCTACTTTCTTGAGGGTTTTTATCAAGAAAGGATAGGTATTTTGTCAAATGCTTTTTCTGCATCCACTGAGAGATCATATGGTTCTTATTCTTTCTTCTATTAATGTGGTGTATCACATTGACTGATTTGTGAACATTTGTGAATTGAACCACCCCTGCAGCCCAGGAATAAATCCCACTTGTCCATGGTGAATAATCCTTTTAATGTACTGATGGATTCTATTAGCTAGTATCTTGTTGAGAATTTTTGCATCCATGTCCATCAGGGATATTTGTCTGTAATTCTCCNGGTGAATAATCCTTTTAATGTACTGATGGATTCTATTAGCTAGTATCTTGTTGAGAATTTTTGCATCCATGTTCATCAGGGATATTTGTCTGTAATTCTCCTTTTAGGTAGGGTCTTTGGTTTTAGAATCAAGGCAATGCTCATCTCACAGAATGAGTTTGGAAGTTTTCCTTCCATTTCTATTTTTTGGAGCAGTTTGAGAAAAATAGGTATTAATTCTTTAAATGTTTGGTAGAATTCCCCTGGGAAGCGATCTGGGCCTGGGCTCTTGTTTTTTGGGAGATTTTTGGTTATTGATTCAATTTCATTGCTGGTTATGGGTCTGTTCAATTTTTCTGTTTTTCCCATTTCAGTTTTGGTAATTTATATGTTTCTAGGAATTTATCCATTTCTTTCATATTGCCCAATTTGTTGGCATATAATTGATCATAATATTTTCTTAGAATTATTTGTAGTTCTGTGGTGTTGGTTGTGATCTCTCCTCTTTCATTCATGATTTTATTTATTTGGGTCCTTNTTTATCCGTTTCTTTCATATTGCCCAATTTGTTGGCATATAATTGATCATAATATTTTCTTAGAATTATTTGTAGTTCTGTGGTGTTGGTTGTGATCTCTCCTCTTTAATTCATGATTTTATTTATTTGGGTCCTTTCTCTCTCTCTCTCTCTCTTTGATAAGTCTGGCTAGGGATTTATCAATTTTATTAATTCTTTCAAACAACAGCTCCTAGTTTCATTCATCTGTTCTGAGTTTTTTTTTTTTAATTTCTATATCATTTATTTCTGCTCTAATCCTAATTATTCCCTTTCTTCTGCTGGTTTTGGGCTTTACTTGTTGTTCTTTTTTCCAGCTCCTTTAGGTGTAAGGTTAGGTTGTGTATTTGAGACTTTTCTTGCTTCTTCAGGAAGGCCTGTAGTGCTATATACTTCCCTCTTATGACTGCCTTTGCTGCATGCCCTAGGTTTGGACTGTCATGTTTTCATGTTCATTTGCTTCCATGTGTGTGTTTTTTTAAATTTATTTCTTCTTTAATTTCCTGGTTAACCTGTTATTTCTTTAGTAGGATAGTCTTTAACCTCCTTTCCAACTTTTTTCTTGTGGTTGACTTCAAGTTTCATAGCATTGTGGTCTGAAAATAAACATGGTATGATCTCAATCTTTCTGTATTGGCTGAGTCCTGATTTGTGACACGATATGTGATCTATTCTGGAGAATGTTCCATGTGCACTTGAAAAGAATGTGTATTCTGCTGTTTTAGGATGAAATACCCTGAATATATCTGTTGAGTCCATCTGGTCCCATATGTCATTCAAAGCCATTGTTTCCTATTGATCTTCTGCTTAGATGATCTGTCCATTGTTGTGAGTAGGGTGTTCAAGCTCCCTAGTATTACTGTATTATTATCAATAATTACTTTAAGTTTGTTGTCAATTGATTTATATATTTGGCTGCTCCCAAGTTTGGGGCATATTTACAATTGTTAGATCTTCTTGATGGATAGACCCCTTTATTATGATATAGGGCCCTTCTTCATTTCTTATAAGAAATGAAGTTTGTTCATTCCAATGAAGTTGTTCAAACCAATGAAGTTGGTTTAAAATCTAGGTTGTCTGATATAAGTATGGCTACTCAAGCTTTCCTTTGATGTCCATTAGCATGATAGATGGTTCTCCACCTCCTATCTGGAGGCATCTTTGGATCTAAAATGAGACTCTCATAAACAGCATATTGATGGGTCTTGTTTTTTTATCCATTCTGATACCTTATGTCTTTTGATCGGAACATTTGTCCATTTACATTCAGAGTAATTTTTGATAGATATGAATTTAGTGCCATTGTATTACCTGTAAAGTTGCTGTTCCTATAGACTGTCTCTGTTCCTTTCTAGTCTTTGTTGCTTTTGGTCTCTCCTTCCCACTCGAAGGGTCCCCTTCATTATTTCTTGCACAACTGGTTTAGTGTTCATGACTCCTTCAGTTTTTGCTTGTCTTGGAAACTCTTTATTTCTCCTTCTATTCTGAATGATAGCCTTGCTGGATATAGTATTCTTGCCTGCATATTTTTCCCATTCAGCTAATTGAATATAATCATGCCTCTTTCTTCTGACCTGCCAATTTCTGTAGACAGGCCTGCTGCTAATCTCATGTGTCTACCCTTGTCAGTTAGGGACTTTTTGTCCCTAGCTGCTTTCAGAATTCTCTCTTAATCTTTGTATTTTGAAAGTTTCATCATGATATGTTTTTGTGTTGGTCTGTTTTTGTTGATTTTGAGGGGATTTTTCTGTGCCTCTTGAACTTGAATGCCTGTCTTCTTCCCCAGATTAGGGATGTTCTCAGTTATAATTTGTTCAAATAAACTTTCTGCTCCTTTCCCCCACTCTTCTTCTTCTGGGACTCCTATGATACAGATATTATTGCACTTTATGGAATTACTGAATTCTTTAGTCTAACTTTGTGATCTAATAGTTTTCTTTCCCTCTTCTTTTCAGCTTCATTATTTTCCCTAAATTTTCTTCTATATCACCTATCCTTTCTTTGCTTCTTCCATCCTCATTGTGATTACATCAAGTTATAGCATTTTTATTTCAGCCTGACTAGTTTTCAGGTCTTTATTTCTGCAGCCAGGGTTTCTCTGGTGTCTTCAATGCTTTTAAGCCCAGCTTGTATTTTTATGACTGTCATTCTGAATTCTTGTTCAATAAATTGCTTATATCTATTATGAGCAAATCCGTGGCTATGATTTCTTCTTGATCTTTCTTCTGGAGAGAATTCTTCTGTCTTGTCATTATGTGTAGATTTTTGTCTTTTGCATGTTAAGAAAGCTTGTTATGTTTACTGCTCCTGAGAGTAATACTATATTAAGTAGTGGTCATACACTGTCCAGGGCTTAATACTTTAGGAAGTGTTTCTGGTGTATGGTGCATGCCATTGTGGTTTGGCTGCACTTTCCCATGGGTTAGTCCTTTATAGATAAGCCTGATTGAAAAGAAAGAAAGGAAAGAAAGAAGAAAGAAAGAAGAAAGAAAAGAAAGAAAGAAAGACAAAGAGCCTGATTGAAGAAAAGAGAAAAGGAAAAGGAACAAATAAGCAGTCAAACAAAAAATTATAAGCCTGATTCCAAGGTAAAAGAAAGAAAGAAGGAAAAAAGTAAAGAAGAAGAAAGAAGAGGAAGAAGAAGAAGAAGAAGAAGAAGAAAAGAAGAAGAAGAAGCCTGATCCAAGAAAATACAAAATAAAATAAAGTAAATAAATTAATCAATTAAAAATATTTTTTTTAAAAAGTAAGCCTGGTCTTATTTCTACCATAACTGAAGCTAATGCTTTGGAGCACTCTATGGTCAGTAGATCTGGTACATGCAGGGGGCCTGTGTTGGTGTTCTGAGGGAGAGGCCAGCTGCACTGGCTCAGTCAGACCTGCACTAGTGGAGATGCCCTTGCTGGGCTCAGGGGGTGGTGTTTGGTGTAAGCGACTGCAGCCTCCACTGGAGGAGCTCTGTTTCTCTCTGAAGTCTGTGCTGGTAGGCATCAGGGTGGGTGGAAGATGGCATCACCTTGTCCCTGGGAAGGAGAACTCAAGGCTGAAGCTGTTCAGTATAGACCTTCACAGAAAAATGAACAATCACCCTTCCTGTGTCCCAGGCCTTCATCAGATCCTCGTCATCAATCTGTCTGTGTCCTGGCCATCATCATGCCCGGTGCTGCAGTTCTCCTGTGTTTTGTCTCTAGCCAGTGGCTGGGATTCAAAACTCCAAATCTTAAAGGATCCGGAAAGGTGCAGATGCCACCACCTCCCCTCACCCCCCAGCCAAGAGGAGAGTCTCACAGCTCTGCACTGGGCGCCATTCTGTCCCAGAAAAGCAGTTATATACCTGGCAGGTGCCTGGAGTCTATGGTGAAGCACAAGAAGAAGCTGCTACCAGGGTATTTGTCCTCTGCACACCTCTGTCCCCTGCTGTTGAAGCAGCCACTCAAAGGTGCTTGGTGGGCCTTTTGTCCTTGGAGAGGCAATATACCCTCTTTCAAATGTACTCAAGGACGGGGAGTGTTCTCTCCCAGTGTGACCCAGGGGATCCCCACACCAGAGCCTCTTGCACAAACCCTACATGCACTCCCTCTCCCACTCACTCTCTGACTTTTCTCTATGAAAAGGGCTCCCTTCCCTCCATGGCACCATGGCTTTTCTCTCCCCCAATTCACAACTCCAAACCTTGCATCTGCCACGTTCTCTCCCTCCAATTGTGCAGACTGTTTTCTTAATCTTCAGATTGACTTCCTAGTTGTTCAAAATGATTTGATGTTGATCTATCTGTGTTTAAGGGATGAGGCAAGCTCTGGGTCCCCCTACCACTCCACCATCTTAACTCCTCCCCTATGTTGCTTCTTTATTGATTCTTTCCTTTAATATAAGTAGATGTGCATATGTCTTATATGAACAAATGTTTTTTACATCTCTGTATAATTATTTTTGGTCTGTACTTATCATCATTCATGTAGCTAGACCCCTATTGATGGAAATTGGTTTTGTTTTCATTTCTCCTTTTTAAAATTATATACGATGAGCATATTTACACATATATTTTTTGCTTACATCTATACAGTTTTCTGTAGGATGGATTCCAAGAAGAGATTCATTTTTTTCATATAAAAACTTGATAGAAACAATAATGTAAATTATCTTTAACAATATTCAGTGATAATAATTACATGGATAGTGTGTATTTTTCTCGTACTTTTGCAAAAATGCAATATGCTTGTATAAAATTTTATCACATGCATACTAATAAATACAGATGTTGAATACATTTTTTTTAATTGAGTATCTTAAGTATGTATTACACACACAAAGATAATTTTACTTATATCTATGAGAAAATTTGTAGTCATTTTTAATTGTTCAATTCAAGGAGCTTAATTTTGAATTAACAAAAAAATGTGTAACAATAAAAGCAATGAAAAATTAGTCCTTACAAAAAACAAACATAAGACAACTATGATGAAATCCATGAGTTTAAGAGATAAATATTAAGTGGAATCTGAATGTTGGATCATTGCTATCATTGAGTAGAGAGTTGAGATCCACTTCAGATTGTGGAATGCAAGGGCGAAGTGCTAATGTTATTCATGAAACACAAATTAGAAGTTAGACAGCCTTTGGTGAAAGAAGAGGGATAATTGCAGGCGATGATAAAGAAGTGTTTTCTATAATACTTTATATAATTCAAGTTCAAGTATGGCTAAAATAAATAAATCTGTCATCTTGTGATGCATGTGAGTAACATCAATGTTTCATGTCAAGTGGTCATTCCATGATATTGCCAATGAGAGGAATTCAGGTTTCCCCGACACTTTCCTCTTTCCTATATTGTGGTGTTTTTTTCTTTTCTTTCAGTGGTCAGGTTCATGTGATTCATGTTACTGGATTTAGGGTGATGCCAACATGCAAAGTTGTGAAAAACTGCTTCCCTCCGACTCTGACCACTGTCCTATGTCTGGCACTGGGACTTCAGTGAGTGTTGCTCTCTGACTCTCTCAGGCATATACCTTCACCATTGGGTAAAGCTTCTCAGTATCCTGATAGTGTCCCGTTTAGATACTGCTATCGAGCATGATTGTCCTCAACTCTATTTTATAAGGGAAATGTCAAAATGTCCAAGTGAATACTTGATTTTTCATTTATTATGATTGCTACTATTACTATTACTGACATTCTGCTCCTGCTGTTATCATTGTTATTTGCCAGTTAGATAATTTTGTGGTGGGTTCCAACCCTGCACCATTTCCCCCCCAAGGCAACACAGAAAAAGAGCATCTCAAAGTTATAGAATTTAACTACTGAGAATTTTTAAAAATTATTGAGATTATTTTTTTAAATTATTTTAAAGCTCCAGGGGCATGGCTATGGAAAAAATGACATTAACTCAAACTCCCTATTCATCTCAACCTCTGTGATGATGTGAAAACAACTGTTGCCACTCATAAATATAAATATAAATCTCTACATACTACAGATCCTATCAATGCCAGGGTACCTACAGGGTCACTCAACATAAACAACAAAAAAGCAGCAACGACAAAATGCACCAGAATTCAGTTGCCTCCAAAATATGAAGTTTATGACTATTAAGTTTTTGTGCCACAAATGACTCCTTGTGCCCATGTATTTTTTTTCCCCTCAGAATAATTAACCACATAGACCCTCACTATAAAAGGTGCCATAAAGTGTTGGTGGATTTTCAAACTTCTGGATTATAATAATCTCCTTTGCTCTTAGAATACATTTAAAAATGGAAGGAAAGAATAAGTTTCCTAATACATGAAAGAAAAAAAAAGAAAAAAGGACAAGATATATTTGACGTAGGGGCACCTGGGTGGCTCAGTTGGTTAAGCAACTGCTTTCATCTCATGTCATGATCCCAGGGTCCTGGGATGGAGCCCCGCATTGGGCTCCTTGTTCAGTGGGGAGCCTGCTTCTCCTTCTCCCTCTCCCACTCCCCTGCTTGTGCTCTCTCTCTCTCTGTCAAATAAATAAAATCTTAAAAAAAAGACATATTTGATGTGAAATACATACCTAATGTGTAAGATATGTAGAGACTTAGAAGGTAAAAATTTGTCATTTAATCTGGTAAAGATTCAGATTATGTAGATTAACAATGTTAACAATATAAATGGAATGATTCCTTTTAGGTTCATAATTGTTAGATGCCTCTTCACAAATGCAAGATGCTTTGTGGTTTTGCTAACTCAAATAAATCTTAAGGGAAAATATGAGAGCAGTTTGAAATTTAAAACTGTCTCATAATTTAAGGCTTGTATGAATCTTGTAACTATTTAAACTAATTACAAGATACTTTGGAGGAAAATAACAGTAACCCATTATTATATGCTATTATGGATCAATTAAATATGTAAAAATAGACTCATAAATTACATTATATTCCTTCTTTTTCAACTCAGAAATAGTCAACCCAAATGAATTATTATTTTTATTTTTAAAGATATTTTTACTAAGAAAAGAACTTTTGAAAATTTCCAATATTCTCCCCAAATGCCTTATTTTAGCAAACTGCACCTATGTAATACAAATATTATACATTTATACTATCTGTGTGTGAGAGAGAAAATAGGATAAGTGGGAAAAGAGAATAAGGGGTGAGGGAGACAGAGACCTGTGTCTTTCTTCACTTGCTTTAGGAGTGATTATCCCGAGCACCTGAAGTCCTTTTGTGTCTACAGGCTTAACTTTTGAAGTGAGTCAAATAATTTAGTTACAAATCCATCTGTGCTAATTATTAGCTCCTTCTTTTTCTTTAAATTAGACTTTTTGGTTCATATCTTTTGAGGTGTGAAATTCAGTAGCATTGGCAAATATATACAACCATGCAACCACTATCACGATACTCATTCTATCCATTCCTCACTCCATCCCTGGGTTTACGAACTTCTATTTATGTCACTGAAGATTAGGTTTGCTTTTCCTAGAACTTCATATAAGCTAAATCACACAATACGTGCTCTGTCATCTTTAATAATTTTTTTTCTAATTTAGGAAAATGCTTTTGAGATTAATCCTTGCTTTGTGGTATAGGAGTAAATTGTACCTGTTCATTGCTGAGTAGTATTCCTTTGTGTGGATATAGTACAATTATTTTATTCATTACCTGCTAAAGGACATTTAGATTGTTTCTGGTTTTGAAGTTTTTCCTGGGTTTTAGCTTGTTTCCCAGTTGTGGAGTTGTTTCCAGTTTCAAATAAAGCTGCTATTAACATTCATACACAGATCATTTATGTGGATATGTATATTTATTTCTCTTGCATAAATACCTGTGGGTGGAATTGCTGGGTCATTTAAGAAAGGTATGTGTAACTCTACAAGAAATTGTCCAATCAATTCCCAATATTATCAAGTTATTTTCCAAAGTGTTCGACCATTTTACATTCCACAGAAATGTGAGAGTTACAATCATTCCAGATCCTCAGCAATTTGTTTACAATTTAGCAATTTTAGTGATTGTGAGTCGCATCTCACTATGGTTTTAGTTGCATTTCACTGAAAACTTTTGATGTCACCAATTAATATATTCATTGTCATACATTTATGTAATTTTGTGAGGTATCTATTACAATATTTTGTCCATTTCTTATTTGTCTTTTGTCATTGAGTTGCAGTATGTATTTATAAATTCTGGACAAAAGTCCTCTTTTATATATGTGTTTGTGAATATTTCATGCCACTATAGGTTTTGTTTTTTATTGTGATATGTTTATGAAAGGGCAGACATTTTTAGTTTGATGAAGTCCAGTTTATCATTTTTTTTCTTTTATACTGTATTTTTGTTTTTCACTGAGAAACCACTGTCTGATTCAAGGTTTGTAAAGATTATCTCCATGTTTTCTTTTACAAGTTTCATAATTTAGTTATTACATTTAGTATGTGATCTATTTCAAGTAAATTTTATTGGTGTGAGGTAAAATTAAAGTTATTTTTCATATATATATGTGATGTTTCTAGCACCATTTACTTAAAAGGCATTTATTTATTTAAAAGACATTTATTGCATTGACGAATAGATCATATATGTGATTCTATCTCTTGACTATTATATTCCACTGAGCGATATGATTATCCTTACATGGAAGCCACTTATATTCCACTGAGCGATATGATTATCCTTACATGGAAGCCACACTGTCTTTATTACTTCAGCTTTATTATGAGTCTTGATGTCATGTAGTAAAATCCTCCAGATGTGCTCCTCTTATTCCATATTGCTTTTCTATTTCCTCTGTATTTCATTTTGACAATTTTTACACATCAAAATTTTTAAAAAGTAAAAGACTTCTGGGATTTTGATTTGAATTTCATAGACTCTATAAATCAATTTGAGGAGAATTAGAATCTTAATAAAATTAATTTTTCTCATCTAAGAATATCTCTAAGGCATCTCTAAGGCATACCTCTTTATTTATTTAGATTTTATATAATTTTCTCACCCATGATATGAAGTTTTCAGGGGAAAGGGCTTTCACATATCCTATTTAATTTATTTCTAATATTTTTGTGTGCCATTTGTCTTACGTGTTTACATTGTATTTTCCAATTGTTCATTGCTAGTTATATGGTAATTCAATTTTTTTGTTGTTGTTGCCCTAAGTCACTTGCCATGTTTCCTTACTAGTTCAAGTAGCTTTTTTTTTTTGTAGGATTTCACGTATTTTCTATGTATGCAGTCATGTCATCTGTGATTAAAGGTTTTTTTTCTTCTAAACTGTATGCCTTGCATTTGTTTTTATTGCTTTATTGAGCTGACCAACTTTTCTAGTACAATGTTGAACAGAAGTGGTAAGAGTAAATATTCTTGATTAGTTTTCCAATACAGGGATAAATCAGTCAGTCGTTCACTAGGTGATGCTAGATTTAGGTTTCATGTTGATTGTTCTTATTAAGTCAAAGTTCTCTAATATCCAGTATGCTTAAAATATTTATAAAAAATGGGTGTTGGATTTTGTTAAACGTTTTACAGTATCTCACTAGGTGATTATGTGTTTTATTCCATTCTAATCCGATGATATAGTAAGTTACATTGACTGACTTTTCAAATATGGAAATCAAATGTGTATTACTGGGTGGGGCACCTGGGTGGCTCAGTCAGTTAAGCATCTACCTTCTGCTCAGGTCATGATCTCAGGGTCCTGGGATTGAGCCCCACATGGCTCCCTGCTCAGTGGGGAGCCTGCTTCTCCCTCTCCCTCTGCTGCTCCCCCTGCTTATGCTCTCTCTCTCGCTGTCAAACAAATAAATAAAATCTTTAAAAAAAAACTTGCATTACTGGAATAATCCTCATCTGGTTCTGATGTCCTATTAGTTATGCATATTACTTGATTTGATTTAATAAAGTTTTGTTGGAATTCCTATCTGTGTTCATGAGGGATATTGGCCTTTAGGGTTTTTGTTGTTATTGCTGTTGTTGTGTTATAATTTTCTTGTAATGTCCTTTGCTGATAATATTAGGTTAATGCTAGCTCCAAAACCTGAGGTAAGAAGTGTTTTCTCTTATATTTTATGTACAATTAGTTATTCCTTCTTTAAATGTTTTATAGAATGACATTTTGAAGTCATTTGATCCTGAGTTTTGTGTGTGTGTGTGTGTGTGTGTGGGTGTGGGTGGGTGGGTGCGTGTGTGTGTGGAAGGTTTATTAACTATGATTTCAATTTTTAAAAGATAAACAGCTATTCAGATTATTTAGTTCTTCACTAGTGGGCTTTGATGTGTCTGTCTCTAAGGAATTAATTTTAATTTAATTTTCTTTCCTTATTATCCTTTTCATATCTCTAGTGTCTATAATGATGTCTACTATTTAATATTTGATAATCTCCTTAGATAACCTATCAACTTATCACATCTCCTGTATATATCTAATAGGCACGTCAAATATAATATGACCCAGAGTTCTTTTCTTTTCTTTTTTTAAAGATTATTTATTTATTTATTTATTTATTTATTTGAGGGAGAGAGAGCACACGTGCTGGAGGGAGAGGGAGAGAGAATCTGAATCAGACTCCATTTTATAGAATGACCAAACACGGGGCTCAATCTCAGGACCCACAGATCATGACCTGAGCTGAAACCAAGAGTTGGCCACCCAGGCGTTCCAACCCAGAATTCTTAATCCACATCCTTTCCAAAAACTATTTCACCCCTTGAATACTTGTAACATTATCCAACCAGTTTCTCAAACCAGTTTGATGTGTCATCTTTTATTTTTCCCTTTCTAATTAATGTTCCTATATATTCAATAAATATTACTATTTTTCCATCAATAAACATTTCTAACATCTTATCTCCAACATCACTACATAAATCTTTCCATGCTGGCTAGAGAAACAAGAACTAGTCACAGACTCTAGTGAATTCTCCACCCCTCCCCCCTTTTTAAAATAGCTTTTTCAATAGTTTTCCTCTGGCTTTATTGACTATACACCATGCACACACAGATCAGTATTCAGTCAATATTTGCCAAATATTTCATTGGACTCATCTGCAGATGTCTGGTGTGATTTCTTTCTATCTAGCTCCCTCTTTACTGATTTTAAGCTCTGCTAATTCTAGCCACTTCAATCCTCTGTCCTCCCAATTCAGTGTATTCCTACGCTCTGTTTGAGTTCTCCTTTGTGCTACAGGCTAACAATTATTTCTGAGCAACAAGCTGAGCAATTATAAAGCTCACCTCATTTGGTTCCATTTTCTCAGAAATTGCAATCCTGTGCTGCCCTGATTCAGGGACTGAGGAGAGTGGTTTTACTTATTTTGTCCAGTTTGGAGTTGTTTCTGGCAAGAAGACAATTAAGAGAGAAGTTAATTAAGGCTTCAGAGGGGAGAGGGGTGGGGGAATGGGATAGGCTGGTGATGGGTAGTAAGGAGGGCACGTATTGCATGGTGCACTGGGTGTTATACGCAACTAATGAATCATCGAACTTTACATCAAAAAAAAAATAAATTTAAAAAATTCTTTATGAGCAAAATATTATTCTTAATATTTTCACTGGGTTGAATTCTGGATTGACAGCCCCTCCACCTAAATACTTTAAAGATTTTCACACTTTCTTCTTGCTTACAGTTTCTCTGATGGTAAAACTACAGTTATTCTTCTTATTTTTTGGTTTGTAATATGTCATTTTTCTCTTGCTCCTTTTCAGGTTTCTACGAATCCCTGGTTATTCAGCAATTTAATTATCTGATCCGTTGTGTTTTTCTTGGTTTCATATTTTTTGAGGTTAATTGAGCTTCTTGCTTATAGTTTTCGTATAATTTGGAAAACATTCATGATTATTTATTCAAATTTATTTTCTGTCTTTCCCTTTCTCCTTCTACTCTTCTATTTCTCGGACATCATAAAAATATCATTAATCTTTTTATATTGCCCCACAGGTTTCTGAGATTCTTCTTTTTTCTGAGCCTTTAAGTGTGTGTGTGTGTGTGTGTGTGTG
>NC_048218.1:31738493-31739721 GCF_002007445.2 Ailuropoda melanoleuca
AAAAAAAAATAAATTTAAAAAATTCTTTATGAGCAAAATATTATTCTTAATATTTTCACTGGGTTGAATTCTGGATTGACAGCCCCTCCACCTAAATACTTTAAAGATTTTCACACTTTCTTCTTGCTTACAGTTTCTCTGATGGTAAAACTACAGTTATTCTTCTTATTTTTTGGTTTGTAATATGTCATTTTTCTCTTGCTCCTTTTCAGGTTTCTACGAATCCCTGGTTATTCAGCAATTTAATTATCTGATCCGTTGTGTTTTTCTTGGTTTCATATTTTTTGAGGTTAATTGAGCTTCTTGCTTATAGTTTTCGTATAATTTGGAAAACATTCATGATTATTTATTCAAATTTATTTTCTGTCTTTCCCTTTCTCCTTCTACTCTTCTATTTCTCGGACATCATAAAAATATCATTAATCTTTTTATATTGCCCCACAGGTTTCTGAGATTCTTCTTTTTTCTGAGCCTTTAAGTGTGTGTGTGTGTGTGTGTGTGTGTGGTTTTGATTGCCGTGAGTTCCATTTCACTATTTTTCTAAAGTTTCTTACCTCCTATTAATCTGACCCAGTGAAATTTTTATTTTACATGTTTTACTTTCATCATTAAAAGTTCCATTTGATTCTAATTTTTATCTTCCATTCCATTTCTTTTCTGTTCACAGTTCTCCTTAAATTCTTGAAAATATTTATTGTATTTACAACTGTTTTCAAGTCCTCATTAGCCTATTTTATCATTGCTGTATTTTTAGAGTCTCTACTAATTGTTCTGTTATTTATCAATTATATTTTACTTTTTTCTACATATCTAGTGAGTTTTAATCAGTTGTTGTATATTGCTATGTATTTCATATTACTAAATACTGGATTTGTTGTACTTCTTTAAGAACTGGAAATATTTGGGCTGCCAGATCAGATATATATGAATTACCTAGATCTTCTGATGTATATTTTTAACTTTTTAGTAAAAGTTTTAAATTTTTTTACCTGTTGCTGTATCGTACAGCTCAGTAGTGAGACATACCGTCTATGGGGTTCTCTACCGGAACACAGTAGGTTCAGCCTGGAGGCACCATTACATTGAACGGTACTCAAACATATCCTAACCCTGCGTGGGCTCTGGACACTTCTCACTTCACTGTACTAAATTTCGATTTTGCTCACCTTCATGGAATTTCATGCTACAGATATGTGGATTAGTTGTCAGTTGCAAATTTATCACATTC
>NC_048218.1:31744226-31866674 GCF_002007445.2 Ailuropoda melanoleuca
AAAAAAAAATAAATTTAAAAAATTCTTTATGAGCAAAATATTATTCTTAATATTTTCACTGGGTTGAATTCTGGATTGACAGCCCCTCCACCTAAATACTTTAAAGATTTTCACACTTTCTTCTTGCTTACAGTTTCTCTGATGGTAAAACTACAGTTATTCTTCTTATTTTTTGGTTTGTAATATGTCATTTTTCTCTTGCTCCTTTTCAGGTTTCTACGAATCCCTGGTTATTCAGCAATTTAATTATCTGATCCGTTGTGTTTTTCTTGGTTTCATATTTTTTGAGGTTAATTGAGCTTCTTGCTTATAGTTTTCGTATAATTTGGAAAACATTCATGATTATTTATTCAAATTTATTTTCTGTCTTTCCCTTTCTCCTTCTACTCTTCTATTTCTCGGACATCATAAAAATATCATTAATCTTTTTATATTGCCCCACAGGTTTCTGAGATTCTTCTTTTTTCTGAGCCTTTAAGTGTGTGTGTGTGTGTGTGTGTGTGTGGTTTTGATTGCCGTGAGTTCCATTTCACTATTTTTCTAAAGTTTCTTACCTCCTATTAATCTGACCCAGTGAAATTTTTATTTTACATGTTTTACTTTCATCATTAAAAGTTCCATTTGATTCTAATTTTTATCTTCCATTCCATTTCTTTTCTGTTCACAGTTCTCCTTAAATTCTTGAAAATATTTATTGTATTTACAACTGTTTTCAAGTCCTCATTAGCCTATTTTATCATTGCTGTATTTTTAGAGTCTCTACTAATTGTTCTGTTATTTATCAATTATATTTTACTTTTTTCTACATATCTAGTGAGTTTTAATCAGTTGTTGTATATTGCTATGTATTTCATATTACTAAATACTGGATTTGTTGTACTTCTTTAAGAACTGGAAATATTTGGGCTGCCAGATCAGATATATATGAATTACCTAGATCTTCTGATGTATATTTTTAACTTTTTAGTAAAAGTTTTAAATTTTTTTACCTGTTGCTGTATCGTACAGCTCAGTAGTGAGACATACCGTCTATGGGGTTCTCTACCGGAACACAGTAGGTTCAGCCTGGAGGCACCATTACATTGAACGGTACTCAAACATATCCTAACCCTGCGTGGGCTCTGGACACTTCTCACTTCACTGTACTAAATTTCGATTTTGCTCACCTTCATGGAATTTCATGCTACAGATATGTGGATTAGTTGTCAGTTGCAAATTTATCACATTCTTGGAGCTGTTTCTCAATGCAACACTCTCTGCTAATACTCTGCACAAATTGCAGTCACCTCAGCCCTTTTGAACTCACCTTCGCACCCCAGTGTGAAAGATGTGCTCTGCTTGAGTTCCATCTCAGTGTAACATAACCTGGAAAGTGTTTTCAGGCAAAGAGCTTGGACAATTGTAGAGTTCACCTGCTTTGTTTTGTTTTGTTTTGTTTTTTTCCCCTAGGGATCACAGTCCTGAGCTGCTTATTGTCTGATGTCCAAAGGCTGTTGTCTCATATTTTTCTCCAGGCTTCTATTTGTTTTTGAGACAGTAATACTGCAGTCCCAGCTACTCTAATATGCCCAGAGCATATAAGCTCTTAGTGTTTTTTCACTGAAGAAAGCATTTAACCTCTTTGTGATTTAACTTCCTTATCTTTAGAGTTTGGATAATAATAATATATACCTTACAAAGGATTATTGGCTTTATCTCAAGTTGCATGATAGATAAGATACCCTAAACTTTGTTTTTTCCTAAAAGTGCTCCATTCTCCAAGCCGCCAATTCCACTGGGAGATGTTACTTAAGGCCATCTCAATTGTACCATGAAACTAAGAGAACAGGTTTGTTTTTGCCAACACTCCTTCATTAGACTATCCAATATAATCATATCGTCCTGATGTGCCAGTTTACTTCTGTCACGCCTAGTAGCCACCTCATCCATCACCAGCAGGGCTTTTGTTTTCATATTGGTTCATGTATCTCAATTCAACCTTAACCTCCTTTTGCCTGTCCTCTGAAGTCCTTTCACTGGAGCCATAAATCTGCATTTACTAAATTTTCAATTTTTCTCTGAAAAAATTTCCATCTTTTGGTATTAACTGACCCTTGGATGTTTTCTGAGATTGCTTCCTAATCTGTAGATGCCTCTTTGGAAACTGCCTTTTTTTTTTTTTTTTTTTTTTTTTTGTCATTTTTACTGGCCTTAGTTCTGAACAGAATAATAATATCCCTTCTGGTTTCCATCTCTGCTATCCAACCATTTCTTTTTCTTTCTCCTTAACATTCCCCTCTCTCTTTTAAAATCATGCTCTCTCATATATGTCATCCACACACTTCTTCTTGCCATCACTACATAACTCTTATTTACTCCCTGAGATGATGCAAAATTTTAACTTGAGCTTGCTTTAACACACTAACACAATTTTGATTGTTAATATATCCTTTTCCTTTTTTTCTGTTCTTTATAATTTTAATTCCAGTTCGTTAACATACAGTGTTATATTAGTCTCAGGTGTACAATATACTAATTCTACAATTCTATACGTTGCTCAATGCTCATCATGGTAAGTGTACTTTTAATCCCCTTCACCTATTTCACCCATCCCCCCACCCACCTCCCCTCTGGTAACCATCAGTTTGTTTTCTATAGTTAAGAGTCTATTTTTTGGTTGGTCTCCTTTTTTCTTTGTTCACTTGTTTTGTTTCTTAAATTCCACATGAGTGACATTATATGGTATTTATCTTTCTCACTGACTTATTTCACTTATGCCCTCTAGATCCATCTATGTTATTGAAAATGGCAAGATTTAATTCCTTTTTATTGCTGATTAATATTCCATTGTGTATATTGATAGGTATGTGCTTATTGTCATTTTGTTACTTGTTTTATGGTTGTTTTTATAGTTCTCTGTTCCTTTCTTCTCTTGTTCCCTTATCAGTTTGTTGGTTTCTTTAGTGATATACTTAGATTCTTTTGTTTTTACTTTTTGCATATCTATTACTGGTGTTTGATTTGTGGTTACCCTTAGGTTTGTATATGGCATCTTATGCATATAGCAGTCTATATAAAGTTGATAGTTGCTTAAGTTTTAACCCATTCTTTGCTCCTCTCCCCCTAAGTTTTAAGTATATGGTGTCATACTTTACATTCTTTTATTTTGTGAATCCCTTAACTGATTTTTATAGATACACTTAATTTTGCAGCTTTTGTGCTTCCTAGTGTTCTTACTGTTATTTATGGTCTTTCTTTTCCACTCAAAGAGTCCCCTTTAACATTTCTTATAGGGTTGGCTTAGTGGTCATACATTTCTTTGACTTTTGTCTGGAAACTCTTTACTTCTCTTTGTATTCTGAATGATAGTCTTGTTGGATAGATTATTCTTGGTGGCAGGTGTTTTTCTTCCAGCACTCTGAATTTATCATGCCACTCCCTTCTGGCCAGTAAAGTTCCTTCTGAAAAATCAGCTGATAGCCTTTTGGGGTTTCCTTTGACTGTAGCTGCTATATTTTCTTTTGCTGCTTTTAAAATTCTCTCTTTATCACTACTTTTTGCCATTTAGTTACTATGTGCTTGGTGTGGACTTCCTTAGATATGTTGATTTTGATGGAGGCTCTCTATACCTCCTGGATCTGGATTTCTGTTTCATTTCCCAGATTCCAGAAGTTTTAAGCCATTATTTATTCAAATAAATTTTCTTCCCACTTTTCACTCTCTTCTCCTTCTGGGACCCCCAAAATTCGAATATTATTACAGTTGATGGTAACTCGGTGTTCCCTAAGTCTATTTTCATTTTTAATTATTTTTTTTCCCTCTCTCTCCTGTTCAGCTTGATTGCTTTCCATTGCTCTGTCCTCCAGGTCACTGATCTGTTCTGCTTCCTCCAGTCTATTATTTATTTCATCTAGATATGTTTAATTTCAGTTATTGAGTTCTTCATCTCTGGGTTTTTTGTTGTTGTTGTTGTTTTGTTTTGTTTTCTATCTCCTTGTTAAGGGTCTCACTGAGATCCTCCACTCATTTCTCAAGTCTCCTATGATTTTTTGTCCTGTTCTTCCATTTAGAACGTATTTCTTTGTCTCCTTATTTTGTCTAACTCTCTCTTCTGTTTCTCAGTGTTAAGAAAGTCAGCTATGTCTCCTGCTCTTCAAGGTAGTGGCCTTATGAAGAAGAGGTCCTATAATGCCCTGCCACGCAGTGTCCTCTGTTCACCAGAACCTGGCACATGAGAGATGTCTCCTCTGTGTGTTGTATGCACCCTGGTGTTGTGGCTGAGCCTTTAGTCCATTTGCCTGCAATGTCCCTCTTTGCCTGTTGTGAGCAAGTTTTGTCCCTGTGTTGGTCATAGGCCAGCCTGGAGCTGCCTTGGGCTTCAGTGAGACCAGGTGTTTGCCAGAGATGCAGTAGCAGCAAACTACAGGGCACTTTCCTTGTGTTGTCCCCTGAGAGGGGGGCAGAGTCTACAGTCAGAACAGATGTCTGCCCCCAGCCCACTGCTGGGACCACACTCAGACTGGTGTGTTTAGCTATCTTCCCCTGCCCATTGGGCAGGAGTCACTTTGGAGTGGTGCTGGCCCTGTCAGGGCTGCTTGCATACTGCCAGGCTTGTGGCACCACTTTGGATGGAATCTGGCCAAGGATGTCTTGGAGGGTGTAGGTGTGCAAAAGATTGGAGAGCAAGGTATGCCATATTAGCAAAGTTTGCACAGGTCTGCTGTAGGAGCAGCCTGGAGCCAAAGCCTGGATAGAGACGGCATGTCTGCAGTAGAACATGGAGGTGGGGCATGCTGTTGGCAAGCCAGGTAGTGAGCGTTGGCACTGAGCTAGTGTCCACAGGTGCCATGTATCTAGGCTTGGTGAGGGGAGGGTAATGCCCACCAGCTCCTTTGTTCCTATGATCCTTTGGGATCCTCCCAATGATCCCTGCCACTCTAGCATAGACTCTGAGATTAGTAAACAAATCTCCCTCTCATATACCCCAGGCATTTTTCAAACTGCTGCTTCTGTGTTATATCTCTGCAGGGCTGTTTGTTGTGCTGACTCTGTAAGGGTGGGGAATAAGTTTCCTTTCACCCTCCTGACTCTCCTAGAACTGTGTCTGCTGCTGATTTTTAAAGTTCCAGGTGTCAAGCCCTGTTGAATGTAAGAACCTGTGAAATTCAGCCCCTCTGGTTTTCAAAGTCAAATGTACTGGGTGTTGTATGCAGCTGATGAATCACTGACACTACATCAAAAACTGGAGATGTACTATATGTTGGCTAATTGAATTTAAATTAAAATATGTTATGGGGATTAGTCTTCCTCATGTGGGCTCCCCATGCCTGGGTGCTTATGTGAGGGTGTGTTTCTCTTCCCTCTCTGTGCCCCCAGCATCTCTCCCTCCCTGGACAGTCCCATGGGTCCATCTATCTCCCAATGTCTCTGCCCTTCCTACCCTCTTCCATGCTTCTCTCCATCCAGCTGTGGAGAATCTGTTCGGTCAGTCCTCATTTTCTGGATTATTAACACTGATGTGGGTATTATCTAGTTGTATCCACTGGAGGAGGTGAGTTTAGGGTCTTCCTACTCTGCTGTATTCCCCAGAAGTCTCTAATATACCCTCTTTCATTTTGACCAATTATCTCCATGGAAGTAACAATGTCTCCATTCTTATTGAATCCCATTGCTTTTCCTCTTCTTGCTATTTCTTTCAGAGTTTTAGTGACATTACATTTTTTTGGTCTTCCTTAACAATCTCCTTTCTGGTTCATCTTCCTTTTTTATAAAATTAAATATGCACAGAGTTCTCTTCATTTTTTTCACTCTGTTGAAGTCACCCAGTCCTCTGACCTCATATACCACCTGTAAGTTTATTTCCACTTACCTCTCCAGTCTTGTGATCTCTCCTGACCTAAAATCACATAGGATAAGCTACTGGATAAAAGATTAGATGTCTGATTGGTATCTCATAATTAATAGTACCCAAATAGAATGAATGTTTAATATGTTATCAAACACTATTACCTTCTTGAGTCTTTTTTCAGTTTATTTGTTATATTATCTACCTAGTTCCTAAAACCAAAGATCTAAGTGCCGTTTTTATTATCNCTTGTTGGATAGATTATTCTTGGTGGCAGGTGTTTTTCTTCCAGCACTCTGAATTTATCATGCCACTCCCTTCTGGCCAGTAAAGTTCCTTCTGAAAAATCAGCTGATAGCCTTTTGGGGTTTCCTTTGACTGTAGCTGCTATATTTTCTTTTGCTGCTTTTAAAATTCTCTCTTTATCACTACTTTTTGCCATTTAGTTACTATGTGCTTGGTGTGGACTTCCTTAGATATGTTGATTTTGATGGAGGCTCTCTATACCTCCTGGATCTGGATTTCTGTTTCATTTCCCAGATTCCAGAAGTTTTAAGCCATTATTTATTCAAATAAATTTTCTTCCCACTTTTTACTCTCTTCTCCTTCTGGGACCCCCAAAATTCGAATATTATTACAGTTGATGGTAACTCGGTGTTCCCTAAGTCTATTTTCATTTTTAATTATTTTTTTTCCCTCTCTCTCCTGTTCAGCTTGATTGCTTTCCATTGCTCTGTCCTCCAGGTCACTGATCTGTTCTGCTTCCTCCAGTCTATTATTTATTTCATCTAGATATGTTTAATTTCAGTTATTGAGTTCTTCATCTCTGGGTTTTTTGTTGTTGTTGTTGTTTTGTTTTGTTTTCTATCTCCTTGTTAAGGGTCTCACTGAGATCCTCCACTCATTTCTCAAGTCTCCTATGATTTTTTGTCCTGTTCTTCCATTTAGAACGTATTTCTTTGTCTCCTTATTTTGTCTAACTCTCTCTTCTGTTTCTCAGTGTTAAGAAAGTCAGCTATGTCTCCTGCTCTTCAAGGTAGTGGTCTTATGAAGAAGAGGTCCTATAATGCCCTGCCACGCAGTGTCCTCTGTTCACCAGAACCTGGCACATGAGAGATGTCTCCTCTGTGTGTTGTATGCACCCTGGTGTTGTGGCTGAGCCTTTAGTCCATTTGCCTGCAATGTCCCTCTTTGCCTGTTGTGAGCAAGTTTTGTCCCTGTGTTGGTCATAGGCCAGCCTGGAGCTGCCTTGGGCTTCAGTGAGACCAGGTGTTTGCCAGAGATGCAGTAGCAGCAAACTACAGGGCACTTTCCTTGTGTTGTCCCCTGAGAGGGGGGCAGAGTCTACAGTCAGAACAGATGTCTGCCCCCAGCCCACTGCTGGGACCACACTCAGACTGGTGTGTTTAGCTATCTTCCCCTGCCCATTGGGCAGGAGTCACTTTGGAGTGGTGCTGGCCCTGTCAGGGCTGCTTGCATACTGCCAGGCTTGTGGCACCACTTTGGATGGAATCTGGCCAAGGATGTCTTGGAGGGTGTAGGTGTGCAAAAGATTGGAGAGCAAGGTATGCCATATTAGCAAAGTTTGCACAGGTCTGCTGTAGGAGCAGCCTGGAGCCAAAGCCTGGATAGAGACGGCATGTCTGCAGTAGAACATGGAGGTGGGGCATGCTGTTGGCAAGCCAGGTAGTGAGCGTTGGCACTGAGCTAGTGTCCACAGGTGCCATGTATCTAGGCTTGGTGAGGGGAGGGGAATGCCCACCAGCTCCTTTGTTCCTATGATCCTTTGGGATCCTCCCAATGATCCCTGCCACTCTAGCATAGACTCTGAGATTAGTAAACAAATCTCCCTCTCATATACCCCAGGCATTTTTCAAACTGCTGCTTCTGTGTTATATCTCTGCAGGGCTGTTTGTTGTGCTGACTCTGTAAGGGTGGGGAATAAGTTTCCTTTCACCCTCCTGACTCTCCTAGAACTGTGTCTGCTGCTGATTTTTAAAGTTCCAGGTGTCAAGCCCTGTTGAATGTAAGAACCTGTGAAATTCAGCCCCTCTGGTTTTCAAAGTCAAATGTACTGGGTGTTGTATGCAGCTGATGAATCACTGACACTACATCAAAAACTGGAGATGTACTATATGTTGGCTAATTGAATTTAAATTAAAAAAATGTTATGGGGATTAGTCTTCCTCGTGTGGGCTCCCCATGCCTGGGTGCTTATGTGAGGGTGTGTTTCTCTTCCCTCTCTGTGCCCCCAGCATCTCTCCCTCCCTGGACAGTCCCATGGGTCCATCTATCTCCCAATGTCTCTGCCCTTCCTACCCTCTTCCATGCTTCTCTCCATCCAGCTGTGGAGAATCTGTTCGGTCAGTCCTCATTTTCTGGATTATTAACACTGATGTGGGTATTATCTAGTTGTATCCACTGGAGGAGGTGAGTTTAGGGTCTTCCTACTCTGCTGTATTCCCCAGAAGTCTCTAATATACCCTCTTTCATTTTGACCAATTATCTCCATGGAAGTAACAATGTCTCCATTCTTATTGAATCCCATTGCTTTTCCTCTTCTTGCTATTTCTTTCAGAGTTTTAGTGACATTACATTTTTTTGGTCTTCCTTAACAATCTCCTTTCTGGTTCATCTTCCTTTTTTATAAAATTAAATATGCACAGAGTTCTCTTCATTTTTTTCACTCTGTTGAAGTCACCCAGTCCTCTGACCTCATATACCACCTGTAAGTTTATTTCCACTTACCTCTCCAGTCTTGTGATCTCTCCTGACCTAAAATCACATAGGATAAGCTACTGGATAAAAGATTAGATGTCTGATTGGTATCTCATAATTAATAGTACCCAAATAGAATGAATGTTTAATATGTTATCAAACACTATTACCTTCTTGAGTCTTTTTTCAGTTTATTTGTTATATTATCTACCTAGTTCCTAAAACCAAAGATCTAAGTGCCGTTTTTATTATCCCTTTTCTTATTATTATCCACATGGAATTTCAATAAATATTATTAGTTTCCTATCAATTTATATTTCTATCTTCTCCTATCACTAATACCACATAAATCCTAGCAATCTAAACTACTGAAAATATTTCTCCACTTAGTTTCTTTATCTTTCTTCTTCTTTCCCCACAAGTCAATCTTCACCATACAACCAGAAGGACTTTTATTACCCTTTGCAGTGAACATTTTATATACACACTAACTAGTCTTTTCTAGGACATCCAAGTTCTTTCCCATTTCTGAGTTTCTGCACTTGTTTTTCATGGCCTGAAGCACACTTTTTTTGACTCTAATTATTGTAAACTACTTTCATATTCATTTTTATTCTCACTTCTCAGCTGACATGTCAGACACACTGAATAGTCTTTCTTTAGTAGCCATAAAATAACAATTATTCTTCCAATACTTTTAAACATATTATCTATATTTGGTTCAAAACACTTATCATAATCTGATTTTATGTTACTTGTTCATTTTCCTTTTTTTTTTTTTCCTCATATTGCTTGTAAGCTCCTCAAAGGAATGGTACTTTGTCTCCTATGGTTACTAAAATGCTCTCAGAACCTAGAAGGCTGTCTATAAACAAATGCTTAATATTTGTTGAATAAGTGGATAAGAAATCAATATCAAAGGAGACATGTTTCTAAACTACCTTGTGCCATGTCTTAATAATTGTTATATCTGGTCTAGTCTTATTATAATAATTGTCATATCTGGTCTTGAAATACTTGTGCAGCTAGCTAGCTCTATACCTGCAACCTTGCTGGTCCTGTCAGAAAAATCTGCATTTTATTTGATATTTCATTAGGTAGACTCTCCTTATACTTCCCAGACTCATCTAAAATATGAGATCAGGGCTCTTCTTTGACCTTCAACTGATGGCCATTTCCAATTCTTAGCTGACTTCTTTCTCCAGTTCTGTTTGTTGTTATCCATATTCTGGCTCTCTCATGTGGACAACTCTCTCCATAAATAAATCTTCCATTGTTCATAACTTATTCAACTTCTGAATTAATCACTTGGCTATCCATCCTACATTCGACCGCCTATTTTGATCACCAAAATCAGTGATGTGACTATGTCTTTGGGTACTTACTTATGGGTTTTTGACTACCTTTGCAGTCTTTAATTATGGGTATGGATCAGTTTTCTGTGCCCACCTTGATACCTTTTTTTTTTTTATCTGTCCACCAGTCACATGTTTCCAAGTCTTAGTTTACTTTTTGTGCTTAAGCTCCCCAGAAGTATAACTCTACATATGTTTATATTCAAAGTCTTTTTAAATTTCCCCATCTTTTTCATACCTAAGACACCGGGTTGGTGGTTGTTTAGATTAAATTGAATGAACAGTCACCTACAGAATGTAGTTTCAGGGATGTAGAAAAGTGATTTTACTTCAAAAGCATTTTTCTGTTGGCCTTCGTATTCATATTCATTTTTGGTAAAGGTGTAGAAAGAGTAACCTGATAAAATATAAAAGTTCCACCTAAGAAGTAAAGTAATAAACCACCTCCAGGGATTAATCCTGGGTTCTTGAGAGCCAAAGGAGACGAAAGCCTTCTCAAAAGTATGTAGTTATAACTTAAAAGTGGGATGAAAGACAAACCTCAATTCTAGATCCAAATGACCTAAAATTCTTTTTTATTCACTTTAATGAACAGCAAAATATGAGTAATGGATCATCATCTACATAACATATCTAATATCTATATTAGATATATGTTTTATTATTCTAATTTAAATTAAACCCTTATTGTAGCAAAAATTTAGCAAATTATGCCGTTGTTTTCTCATTTTTAATTCATTTTTAAGAAAACACCAATAATTCTAGAATTTGAATTATTAAAGAAATATATATTTATATTTTAAAAAAACATAAACAGTTTCCCTTGTGCATTTCAGATTCCAGAAATACCAGCTGTTGCTGCCATGTGTTAAGAGATTCTGGCTATAGGCCTCAGACAAAACAGTTTTTTTCTTTGTTTGTCACAACAAAGTGAACTTGTAACAGTGTAGCAGCGTGGTGAGATGCTAGAGGAAAGAAGAAGAAACACTTGGAGCCAACCCAACCAATTAAAACTCAGTAAAGAGCATTTAGTTTAAAAAAAAAAAATCTGCTCAAGGGAAAAAATAACAGTGTTCTCTAAAAACTCAAAGTGAAATGACACTCTTCTCTCTCTCAAGCTCATGTCACAATAATAACGTTATTGCGTTAGATTGTCAGTGTGAGGCGTGTGTGTGCCTGATTTCAAAAATAATTATTTATTAAAAATTCATACTGACTCCATAGTCTGAAGATCTGGAACAAGTATCTGTAGAGACCTATAGATTAGCCATTTTCCCTTGTGTAGATCAAACCCTGTATTCTTTTTTTTTTTTGATGTTACAATTGGAACACTTTAAAAATAAAAATAATTTGGTAGTTTTTAGCCATTTGCTATTTTACTTCTTTTGTCAGCTGTCAATATAAACAAGTGGGTAATTACCTATATAATTTTATTTTCCTAAATTTTCTAAATTCCTAGACACTTGAGGGTTTTGAAACAGTGAAAAATGTGGAAAAGTAGAATTTTTCAAAGATTTTTCTGACTTTTATTCAAACTATTAGAAGTATGTTTCCAAATTAATAATCATGTTAGTATAGGTTTTGAGACTACATTCAACTGGAGTTTAACTGAAAGATAAAACATTATGAGAGGATTTGGAAAAAATGAATTTGACTTAGGTGTCATCCAAAGAGATTTATTGCTGGAAAAACAGTGTTTGCTTTAAATCTCTGAATGTTTTATTAGCCATGTCCTTCTATTTGTTAACTTCATGTTTTTTAAAAGTAATTGATTAATTATAATCTGTGTGGTTCTAATATATAAAGGGAACAAGATCAATTTAAGCTCAATTTTTGATTTGTTTTTTCATTGATACAGAATGGTTCCTAATTTGTCTAAATGCTGTATATTTTTATTGGATAGATGAATGGATAAAGACAGTGTCACACATACAAAAAATGGAATGCTGTTCAGCCATAAAAATAAAAGAAAAACTGCTATTTGTGACAACATGGATGAAGCATGAGGGCATTATCTTAAGTTAAAAAAGTCAGACAGGGAAAGACGGATACTCTATGATCTCACTTATATTCCCACATTATTTCAACGTCTCAATGATCTTAAGAATGTGTGTATGTGTATATTCCTTGAGATATACTAGTTCTATATTTTCCACTTCTGTCTTCGTGGATTAATTAACTTCTTCCATTACTTTCTGGAAACTTATATAGATCTAAGTTATATGGTAAATTGAGTCCATGACTAGCAACATACTCTTACCAAATAAATAGGACATACTGCTTGATACATATTTTCCTATTTTGACTATTTCCTTCTTCGGCAAGAGGTTTTAATTTTTTCTTTGGTGGTGAAGAAGTTGATTTTTTTTAGTTGTTTTTAACTTAATTTTCAATTAGGTGCAGAAATCTTTGTGCAGCAAGTAACAAGAATTCAAACTCAAACTAGATTAAGCAAAGGGGTTATTATTGCATGCTTTATATGGAGATCCAAGTATTTTAGGAAAGGATCAACCCAAAGGTTAATCCAAAGTCTCTTTGTCACTTTCTTTCCCCTATGTCTTCTTTCCTCTGTCTGTTTGTATGCAGGACTCATACTAAGGATTGGTTTACTTTAGGACATTAAGGAAAGCTCACCACTAGTCATACCAGATTTCACATTACCTCAACTTGTGAACCAAGAAAGGAAAACAACTTCTTTCTTTCTCTGTCTACCTATTCACCAAGCCAAGAGATTTTGTTCTGTTTTGTTTCTTGTTTGTTTTTGTTTTGTTTTTGGTGTAATCTTAAGGTTATGTTCACTTTTGGAGCAGCAGGAGCGGGGAAGACCAGGAGGTTTATAACCTATTCTTCTCTGAAATTAGACATGTTAAAAATGAATGACCTGGTCAAAGTTCCATGTTTATAGTTGTTCGAACATCAATTTGCTTTTAATGAAGTAATCCAAGTGATACAACAAAAATAATAACAGCTAACATTTATTTAGTGCTTGTTATATTTCAGAGGATGACAATGATGTTTTGTGTGTACTGCTTTATGGAATCCTTGCAACAATTTTATAAAGTAAGTTAAACTGTTTAGACACCTCTTAGTGTTGAAGAATCTGAGGTCCAGAGAATTTAAGTAATTTGTCAAACTTCAAAAGTGGAGTGGTAAAGATGGGACTCATCTGGACAGTTTAGCTATAGGAGCCAAATTTTTAGCCATTTTAGTATCTTGCTACTTATCAGATTTTTAATCTAATGCATTTTCAGGCATACTGAACTATGCTTCTATATCTTAAAGGCCCATATCCAGGAATGAAAAAGAATAGGGGTTTTCAATGTTATCATGGTTAGCTTGGTAACCAGTCTATCAACTAAACTGTTAATACACACTGAAAGATTTCAATAAATAATATAGAAGAGTCTTGTGAATTGAGGAAAGCAAGATGCACAAAGAAAAAATATTTTTCTCCTTGCTTCATATAAATAGCAAAGAGAAATGATAACACTGCCAGAAGAAATAAAAAGATTCTGAAAAAGTCTAGGAAATTTGCGCTTTTCAAGTAATCATTATCTTTCTACTTATTATCCACTTAATCTAGTGTAATGCCTACATAACTGATGGTCTGCAAATTCTCGAGATTTCTAGCTTTAGCTTTGTTTAATATCCAAATTAAACTATTCAAGCCAAATCTTAGGAACTTCACTGCTCTCCCCTTGCATTTCTGAAAACACACAAAGTAACCACTAATTTTCCAGTTGTTGCTTTGCCCGACCTTACCCCTGACTTCTCTGCACATCACCTCTGATTATCTCATAACCTACTTTTCTGCTTTTGAGATACTGGTATCATCACTTAAAATGTGAAAACGAAGCACCAAGATATGCCTATAGTCATACTTAAAGGCAGCATTAAAACAATGCCAATACTTAGTTAATCAAATAGCAAAAACTTTACTTAAAGTTTATAGCTTGTTGCCAGAATTACTACACTCAACAGGAAAAAACCCAACAACATAAAACACAGTATTAGTCATTATTTGTTTCATAAGAACTTTAGTAATGCCTCTTATTGCTTGTCTGGCCACCAACTAAATTGATGAAATGTCTCTTTCAGGATCCTCCAAAATCCCTCCTTTCTTAATTCTCCCAGGTGAGAAATAAAGCTCATGTAATTATACAAATAGTTTTATTCCCTGTTCATCAACCTTCCCTAACATACCAGAATACAGCATTACTTTAGAAGGCAAAAGGCTCAATTATTCTTCCCCCCCAAAAGACAAATAGAAAGAAGCTGTGTTTATGATGAATACTTAAAAAATATTGTTATAATGATTTTTAAGTTATTTTTTAAAGATTTTATTTTTAAATAATATCTACAACCAACTTGGGGCTTGAACTTAAAACCCCGAGATCAAGAGTCGCACGCTCTGAGCACTGAGTCAGGAGAGTCAGTAGTCAGTCAGTCACCCTGATTTTTAAGTTTTTATAAACTGCATGTATTAAAAGTGAAAATGTTTTCAAAAAATTGTTGAAATGCTAAGTGTTATAAGGAGATAATATGGATATGTATATTTGACAATATGACCTAAGATAAAAATATGCATGAATCAGATGTCACCAATGTGTTTAATATTTATTTTAATTTAAAATAAAATTCTAAATGATCTATTTAACTTGTCATTTTAATAGCCCATGTTTATGTAATATTGGCTCTTTATGAGATCTGTTTGAATTTAACAAAGGAAAATGCTACATTGTTATAAAAGACATGCTGACAACTTTAACCATGAAAAAAATAATATTGGGTTTTAATAAATAGATTTATATATCCCCCATTCTGTCACAGTCCTATAGAAGAATTGTAGTATATTATAGTGCCTCACACAGTCTTATTACAATAAAATTGTGGCTCTTGTGAACTTTGTCATGATCTTTACTGCCTGAATTTATTTCCAAGATAAAAAAATTGCTTTCTTTTGACTTAATTTATGAAAAGGTGTATTTTTGTATTTGTAAAATCTTAATTGCAATGGATGATTTCCTAAGCAAGTCTCCTGAAGAAAAACCCTAATGAACATGAAGACTGTCAAATCATTACTTTAATAAGTGCTAAAGAGACCTAATACCAAAAATATTGCTGGGGGGAGGGGCAAAAGAGAACACCTTTTCTAATAGTAAAAGTCTAATATGAATCCTAAGTGTTATTGTATTTTAAAAGCACATAGATACAAATTTGGGTATCTAAAGCATGACTTTTTATTAGTTTTTGAAGTTTTCAGAGAGTACATTTTTTAACACTAAAATATCAGTTTAATTAATGGGTGTGTGGGGGAAAATATCATGAAAGAAAGAGCATATAACATTGCATTGTATTTCAGAAATGCTTTCTGTTCTAAAACCAATATTTTTAGGACCATTTTGTTATGCCATTTTAAATTACATTCAAGCCTATGCTACTTTGGAAATATTTATGTTAAAACACAAACACGGGATATAGAAACTGAGAAGAAAATAAAGTGCTGCAAAGTTGTAGCTTTTCACTTTATTTTTTTCTAATTTTATTGACATGTAATTGCTTCATAACTTTGTATAATTTTAAGGTATACAACATAATGATTTGATAAGCATCTATATTGCAAAATGATCACCACAGTAAGTTTCCTTAACATCTATCACCTCATATAGTTATAAATTTATTTTTCCTTGTGATGAGAACTTTTAAGATCTACTCTCTAAGCAACTTTCAAATATACAATGAAATATTATTAACTACAGTCATCATATTGTACATTACAACACCAGAACCCAAACTTATTTATAACAGAAAGTTTGTACCTTTTGAACACTTTCACCCAGTTCCCCATCTGCCACCCTTCCCAACTCTGACAATCATAAATCTGATCTTTGTTTCTATGAGTTAGTTTTGTTTTTGTTTTTTACATTCCACATATACGTAAGATCATAAAGTATCTGTTTTTCTCTGTCTGACTTAGTTAACTTTAGATACTGCCCTCATGCTTCAGCCATGTTGTCACAAATGGTGGTATTTCTTTTATTTTTATGGCTGAACAATATTCCATTTTGTGTGTGTGAGTGTGTGTGTGTGTCACACTGTCTTTATCCATTCATCTATCCATTAAGTATTATTTCCATAATTTGGCTGTTGTACATAATAGTTTAAAAACATACGTGAAAATGGTGTTCTTAGCTCTCAGAATAAGCAAGAAACAATGAAGAACTTAGATACTACAGTTTTTCATTAAAATATGAAGAAGCTACTTATTTAATAAATATTTGAGTTACCATGTGGACATTTCAGATATATGGTTTAGCATTTCAAATAATGTATCTATAGTTGTAATTAAACCAGAAAAAAAGAAAAAGACTACAGATAGCAATTGTGTCTAGTTAACTAGTGACATTTTCGTGGGAAGTTTTCATTTATTTATTAGCAAATATCTCCATCAGATTAGAGTTGTATTTTTTACCATGTAAAAGTCAAAGCCTGGCCTAAAAGGATATGTAAAATTAAAGGTGACATATAGATTGCATTTATAGCAGGGATGAGAATGTAATGCTTCAGATGTTGCATTAGTGAGAAAAAGGAAACCTTCTGAAGATTTTTGTGATTCCAAGTAGCCAAATAAATCAGGATTGTGTGTTTACTAAACTGAATTATATGCATATCATGGAATAAATCTGGAATGTTGGCTACAATAATGAGTATATACAAACAACATCAATATTTCATTTACTAATAGTAATGTATAGCGCAAGACAGGTCATAATGTGTTTGCAGAAGCATTCAGGCAAGGAAATCAGACATGGAGGCTTATTTTGCAGAGCAGGGTATACTGATCATGCTCAGAGATTGTGTATCATTTTTGAGCCCATAAATCTATGTGGAAAAATTGAAGACCAGATTTTGATAAGGTGTTATTGGAATTAACAGAGTTGCAAAATATATAGCCTACATAAAATCCTTGGGAAATAAAATCTATTTCTCCCCAGCAGAAAAGAAAGTGATATTTTCTTTCTATTTTTCTTTAGTATGCCATGGGTCTTATTTTTAAAACACCATTTTAAATAATATAAACATGTTTTTTAAATCGATATGCCTTTAGGAAATTTTGAAAAAAATATTTTAAAATTACACTACATAATATAGCTATTTTCAACCTGGGGTAGATATCCCCTTTCTCATTTGGAAATTAGGCCTAACAAAGTGGCATACCTTGCTCATCATTATAGAGGTATGAATGTTCAAGGAATAGAATTTTCAGTTTTCATAAATTCTGCAGAGACGGAATTAGGTTTTGTAATTCTAAGTCTAGTGACTTTCATTCTGTGCCATACCTTATTTTCCTTTAATGTAAAATATCAGAATACTAGTTGACATTATAAAATTAAGCGACAGTAGCCTGTCAGCAGTTTTCTTTACCTACCTGAAAAATAATGATGTTGGAATAAGTTATCTTCAAGCTTTTTGCCACTTTTAAAATGCTATCAGTGTGTTAGTGCAGCTGTGCGAAAACTGGAACTCATACATTCCTGGTGCAAATTCCAATCAGTAGAACACTTATGGAGAAGAATTGGGCAATATCTAACAAAACAACATTTGTATGACCCCAAAATTACCCCTTTAGGAGTTTATGTTTTGAATTAAAATACAGACTTAGGGAAGACTGGAATGAACCATGTGGTGTTGAATTGCAACTGGCAGATAGATCATAGATAGATGGCTATTGCAATAGAAGAGATGTCTACAGATATGTGTGAATGTATGCATATACATTCATTTCCTAGCTGTGTCCTCTGATGCAGCAAAGAAGCCATGAGCTTTTCAGTAGCACTGTGTTCAATTATAGTGTCCATATTTTGGTTTCCATATATAAGTCTCTACTAAGAGGAGCCAGAGATCCTTCATGAAATGGCTGATGCCAAGACTAGATCAGCTGATTCTATTTGGACCAAGAACACATTTTTGTGTCAATAAGTCAGGAAGTATTTAAAGAATGATGGAGATATTTCAAAAGGACATAAGAGTCAATGTGAAGGAGAGCTTACTGGGAAGTTAATGACAAATTGAGTATCAAATTAATATAAGTAAATAATTATAATACAGCGAACACAAGAATCCATGAACCCATATTGATATAAATTAATAAATGCAAACACATAAATAAGAAGGGAAGTTTCTTCCTTCCAGTAGAAAGAGAGTTAAAATATGTAGAAAATGATGAAATTATAAAAATTGCCATTTGACAAACATAAAAATAATAGTTGACACAGGGAAGGATCATTAATGAATGTTAAAATTAGCATTTGGAAGTTTTCTGGTTAATAGCTTATGTGTAATAATATCAGAGTATATCACCATAGGATACTTATTGATTACAATGTGGAAAATAATAATTTCACAGTAGAGAAATCTGGCAGTCATCACCTCAACTGAGTGATTAAATTAAGATCTACAGTAGTGGGACAAACAGGCATCATGAGTGCCTTGATTAGGATGCACTGAGAAAAACACAACTCTTCGAGACTGTTCAATCTATAAATGCAATCCTTGAACTTAATCATGAAGGATAATACAAAAACCACTATTGAGGGATATTTTATGAAATAATTGACTCAAAATGTCAATGTCATGAAAGACAAAGAGAGATTGAAGAACTGTTTGAGATTAAAGAAAAGAGTTGGCAAGTGAGTGGAACACCTGACCTGGATTTTCTTTTCATATAAAGGAAATTCGGGGGACATTTCAAAACCTCCTGCTTTTGATAATATTATGATTATACATGAGAATGTCCTGATTTTCTGGGAAGCATACACTAGTTACATGTTTTGGAAATCTGTTTACCTAGATTAGTAGAATAGTACTAGTCTCACAGAGTTTTATTACATCTGTAATTATTTTAAATAAAACATTAGAAATACATTTCTATTGCAACATTTTTAACTATGATAACTTTGCCTATCAGAGTTCTTTCATTTTAAACTGAGTCATCCTTTCTTATTTTGCACATTAAATAACTTTACCACATCACTTATTAATAGAAAATACATAATTCTTTTAAATGTATGTAGTATCATATGTTCCATCTTTTGCTTCTACAGTAATAAATGGTAAATACTTAAATTAGTAATTGTTTGATATCACAGAGGTTAATGGTTTGGGTCTAGGTTCAGGGATCTGAGCTTAAATCCCCACTATACCACTTTCTAGCTATGTATACACGAACAAACTATTAAACCTATTTACGTTCAGGTTGTTAATTTTCCAAATTGTGGATCTTATTACCTAATCATTGAACCCCAAAACATCACAACCACTGTAAATTAAAATGGGGCACTCTAAAAGGTGATCACAGGCTGATAATCAGCACAGTAAGCAGCAAATGCATGTGTGGCAGGCAGAATTTCAAGATGGTCCCCAAATTCCCACCCCCTGGTATACAAGTCCTTTATAATTCCCTCCCCTTGAGTGTTGGGAGGGCCTCAGATATGACTGGATGTCACTCTCACAAGTGGGTTTATGCTGTATGGGAAGAATAAAGAGATTTTGCAAATGCAATTAACGTCCCATATCAATTGATAATTGAGTTAATCTAAAAAAATAGATTTTTTTTTAACTCAACTGATTTAGTCATATGAATCCTTACTGAAGGACTGAGCCATTCTGGAGGAGAGAAATTCTTCTGCTGGCTCTGAAGAAATGAGTTGTCCTATTACACAAAAACTTGTGAGATGGCCATGTGGTAAGAAATGCAGGGGACTCTGGGGTTTGAAAGGGACCCCCTGTAGACAGTCAGCAAGGAAATGTGGAACTTGCTCCAAAAACTGCAAAGAACTAAACTTTTCCAAAAACGATATGAGCTTGGAATAAGAGTCTAAACTCCAGAAAGAAACAAAGCTTAGTCCTTAACTTGCTTGCATCATTGGGAGATAGCGAATGGAGGACCTAGCTAAGCTTTGCCCAGGTTCCTAATCCTCAGAAACCATGAGCTAACAAACATATATTAGTTAAAACTGCAAGGTTTGTGATAACTGGTTGCATAGCATAGACAATTAAAACATACATCTTATTATTATAATTTTATCAGCTCTACATCAGGATACTAACACCTTTGACTAACACTATGATGTTCTTTTTTTTTTCTTTAAGATTTTATTTATCTATTTGACAGAGAGAGAGACAGCCAGAGAGAGAGGGAACACAAGCAGGGGGAGTGGGAGAGGAAGAAGCAGGCTCCCATAGGAGAAGCCTGATGTGGGGCTCGATCCCAGGACTCTGGGATCACGCCCTGAGCCGAAGGCAGACGCTTAATGACTGAGCCACCCAGGCGCCCCTATGATGTTGTTCTTGATCATACTGAAACTCTACCTGGCATTCAGTTTAATTGTTTTATACAATATAAATATATTTTCTTTTTATGTATTTAAAATTTGGATTTGCCAAGTTCTTCCAGTCTACTATTTTTTTTTACAACTATTATATATAAAACCTATCACAAAGCCAAAAATTTATCTGTTAATGATTTATTACTGAGAATGGTTTTTAAAAACTGCATCTTTCCTAGTACAGTAATCATATATAATACTTTAAATAGTTAATAATTATTCTTTATTGTTATCATGCACTGCAATTTACTTATCATTATCTATATGTGTAAGCATACTCTGAAGCACATTAAGATCCTTAAAAAAAAAAAAAACTTTTAGTACAGTTAACACACAATGTTACATTAGTTGTAGGTGTACAATATAGTGATTTAACAACTCTATGCAGTTCTGCTATGCTCACCACACATGCAGCTATCATTGTCACCATGCAGTATTATTGACTATATTCCCTATGCTATGCATTTTATTCCCATGACTTATATCATAACCGGAAACCTGTATCTCCCACTCCCCTTCTTCACCCATTTGCCATCTCCCTTCCCCCTCCCCTCTGGCAACCATCAGTTTGTTCTCTATATTTATAGATCTGATTCTATTCCTGTGTGTTTGTTCATTCATTCATTTTGTTTTTTAGATTCCACATATAAGTGAAACCATACAGTATTTGTTCTTTAAAAAAATATTTTTATCAAACTTTACTTTTTAAAACAGTTTTAGATTTTCTAAAATAATGGCAAAGACAATGCAGAGAGTTTCCAGTTTCTCCTATTATTAATAACTCACACTAGTATGATGCATTTGTTACAATAAATGAATGGATACTGATACATTATAATGAACTAAAGTCCACAGTTTATTTAGATTTCATTAGTTTTTACTTAATGTCCCTTTTGGTTGCAGAATCCCAGCCAGAGTATCACATTACACTTAGTTGTCACGTCTCTTTAGGCTCCTCCTGGGTATTTTGCACCTTTTCACTTTTCTTGCTCTTCATAACTTTGAATGTTTTGAACAGTACTTGGGTATTTTGTAGAAGGTTCTTCAATTGGGATTCGATGTTTTTTCATGGTAAGACTAGTGCTTTGGCTTACTGTGAGGAAGAGCACAGAGGGAAAATGCCCTTGTCATTACATCATATCAAGTGTATATATCATCAACAGGACTTATGACTCTTGATGTTGCTATATATGTATATATAGAATAATAAAATAAATGGATGATGGATGGTGAGAATCAGGCTTCTCACTATTGAGTGAGGAGTTATAGATAAGCAAGAGGAGGAAGCTAGGATGATGCAAATGAGAATGGATTGGAGACATCAGAATAAACTCAAGTTTGTATTAGTACAGATACAGATGTTTACATATAGAAATATTTATAGATATGTGTATGTACACAAGTTTGTATAAATACACCTAATTTTGCTCTGTTAGCTTAAAGGCAAAAGAAAAGCCTACAAAAAATCAAAATACCCCAGTAGCAATGAGCACATCTAGTGTCCAGGTCTCATTTTTTTATACTATTCTCCTCAAGTAAAAGGAACCAGTTCTCCCTGTTAAAATAGTTGATTCCAGGACTAGGGCAGGATATACACAAGATGAGCCTATTGCATCTTGTAATACAGGAAAGTAAGAAAGCTCCCAAATACACACCCACTCCCACACACAGAGACATCTACAGTGATAGGGGGTATGTCAAAGAAGTACAGGAGCCAACTGAATGAGTCTCCAATATTCAGCCAAAGCTGAAATAATTCGTTATCTTAAAATAGCATAATGCAAAGTATAATATAAATATCCATAAACCATTAAGAATATAAATGATTAAATACACTACTAAATTAATTAATTAATGAGGGAGAAGAGACAAATCTCTCATGCAGAAGTATTCCAAATGATTTATGTAGATGCCCTACCCTCAGAGTGGGGGAATATAACTCTCCACTCCCTAGTATAAGCTGGGCGCAGTGACTTCCAAGGTATACAGTATGCAAAGGTGTGGAGGGAGTAAGGTGGGAGGAGGTAACTTTACAGACAGAAAGTTCAGCAGGTGAGTAAAGCCAACAAGTCATAAATCCTTTGTTATTTTGATTACTTATTCCATCAACCTAGAGTAGTATCTGAAATTTATTCTGAGTATACTGTCAGACTTGTTGGCAAGCTCCATCACAGGATAAACCAGGACATTCGAAGTGAGAATGGGTAACTAAAAAGGACTTAGAGAGATTGTATTTTAAGGTTCTGTCTGGCAATATGCATCTTGACAGTTTTTTTAAATGAAACACAATTTATGGATTTAGAAATACATAATTTAAAAATGATAATGTATATTTGCTTAAACTTATAAAAAACTTGTAAAAATAATTCTGAAGCAAATGAAAGGATCTACATATAATTTGTTTCCTAGTATTATGCAAATTTACCCTATCATTTTAATGCTATTTAAGATTGCCTTGCACCTATAGATGTTCAATAAATAATTTTTATTTGATTTGATTATGACTTCATTGAGCAGAAAGAGTGCTGTAAAGTGATTATTTATTTTGGCATATTATTTTCTGCCCTTTAAAAATGGAGATTCACGTATGTGACAATTGCATAGTTTTAAATGAGACTTCTGTTGATGAAAACCCAGTTGGTCTTTCAGAAGGAAAAAAAAAGGACAAACTATCTTCTTTACCAATTAGAAATCAAGAGAATAAGGATTTTAATAAGCCTCCTGGGAGACTTGTCTTTTGTGTCTTTGATAAATACATGATTATAAGGACAAATTATATGAGTAGCAATAATTTCCCAGTAATGTGATCATTAAAAGACCTCCCAACTGCAATATATCAGTATTAATTGGGGACAGATGATCATTTTAGTGACATGCTCAAGTCATTATCCACATTTCAAAACTTCACGAATACCTGAATATTCTTAATGATGTGATTATTTTTTAAAGATTTTCAGTGAAATGATCTTAATAGGGTTGTTTATTTTGAAAACATGAAAAAATACAGAAATAGAATGAAGCATTATTAAGACTATTTAAAAGATATTAGAGGAAAGTGAACCAAATATTAACTTCTAGTTTCTGATGTAGAAAGGCTTTAGCATTTACTATAATTAGGAGGTATATTACTTATTTTGTTATTTAACCAAAAATCAAACATTGATAGGTAGGTTCTGAATCACTGATCTAAATTATATTATATTCAAAATACCAAATAATGCATGCTCCCAAATCCCTACAAAAATCGTATATTTTCTAATGATTATTACTTTTTGCTTATGTAATTCATTTAATACCCATGTGTATTTTTCTCCATCTATGAAATGAAAGCAACAATGTCTCTAGTGTATGAAGGGTTCCCAAAGCCAATCAAATTTGTTCACATCTTTTTCCTATAATTGTGTGTCCATATTTTGATTATGATATCACAGACATATCTTATTTTTAACCTTAACAATATGGCAAGCTAAGTTTTTTAATGCAGATTTTGTTCCTAAGTTTCAGCCTGTGCCCTTTTTACTACTACATCAATTAATACTGCATATTTTAGTATGATTCCAAATATTTGACACAATATATTTATGATCCTCTCCTCTTACAAAACCAATAATTTTTTTCTGCATTTTTCAAAACCCATATTCTTTCTACTGATGTCTTTTCCACCTCTCTATTCTGGTTCTCTTCCTACTTCTCTACTTCTTTCTTTTTAATTTGCTGTATTTCTTTCTTACTTGAAATTCTTAAATATTAAGATTCTACAAGTTCTGCTAGTTATTCATTTTCTCTTCTAATTTTCATCCTACTGTTGGTGATCTTATTTCCATGTTCATTAATTCTTGAATCTCAAAATGATGTTTCCCCATCTTGATCTTCTCACACTGTTTTAATCTTACAATTATATTATCTCATTCAATCTTCATAACTACTTGTGATGAGTGCTATTATTATTCTCTAATTTCTGAAAAGCAAACAGAGAAGGGGGGGAGTTGCATAACTTCTTCAAGGCCACACAGAAAAGTGATGGAGCCGGGGTTTTAACCTAGACAGTAGTATTCCAGTTACCGTATTCCATGGATGTTTTCTCCACCCTGAATTTAACAAATCAGTTATTTTCCAGATAAATATGTTTCTTGCTAGTAGTAACCTGCTTAATCAAAATAGGATATTTTTGTTCACTTAAAATATTCTCTTCCCTTATTATCCAAATTCAATTAATTCCATAAATTCTCATTCACACATGACTTTTCGCATCTCACCACTCTATTCCCACCTTCACAGCTTTAATTTTGGAACTTGCAGTCCTTTATTTTGGTGATCACAATAGCATCCCATCCCCATGATCAATCTCTTCCTTCATCCCATTTCCAGTTAATCAATCATCATACTGCCTACATTGGCTTATCAAAGATAATCTATGTCTCTAATTGTTCAAACCATTTTGTTTAGAGGACAGCATTTTAAATACTTCTATGCCTCAAACTGGCATCGTGGCCTGTGGGAGGGTATGGCCAGGCCTACCATATTGGTCCCAATGGTACATTAAGAAACAAAACTAAAACAAAATATAACTGTGGCATAATGAGCAAAATACTATATGGTAATAACATAGACACTTTATGGTTGACAGGGCCCAACCCCCGGCCTAATGGTATCCTGAGTTTCTTTGGCTTAACAGATTTTTCATTCTTTGTCAACTTCCATGATCATTTCCATTGGCAGTTTACTTGAGAAACAAAAGAGACAATAAAAGGTGCTTTAATGACTTACTTTCACCCCTGAGCTGTGACTATACTTTGTATGGCCTGTTAATTAGTTTTTGTTAAACAAATTGAGAGCAACTAAAACCATTAGAGCAAACCAATCCTGAGTTTCCATTCTCAATCCTCCTCTATTTTTGGAATCAGACAAGCTTTCATGGGAGCCTATTCACAGACTTTCAAAGCCTTGTCTCTAACACATTATGTGAAATCCTCTGCAATCCAGAGACACTGTGGATGCTTCCTATTCCTGTGCCCGGAATATTCAATTCTTTGACAAACTCCATTACATCTTGCAAAACCTACCAAAAATACTGTCTCTTGAATCAAGACTGATTCCCGACTTTCCCAAGCAGTCTGCTGATTTATACTCTGCATGTTGTTTTTTAGGGCTTCTCATACTTGATTGTAATTTATCTGCCCCCTTCCCATTTCCTTCCTTGATAATTAGAATCTCAGGGACAAGAATTGTGTTCTTCGATTCGTTTTCTATGGCATTCTCTCTTTTCCATTTCTGCCTTTATATCAGTTTTATAAATGATAAAACTTGGTTTATGGACAGTTTCCATTCTTTCCTCCCCTAGATGCTGCTTGTTTTATGACACTCACTACGGTTACTTTATAGTTATGTTTTTGTCTTATTTTTATATCTTCGCCACCTCCTGCCCTCACCATTAAACTAGCAAGTTCTATGAAGATAAGGATTGTATCTCACTGGTTTTTATTTCCTCTAAAGCCCCTAGCACATTGTTAGATATTTAAGAGTCTCAGAATAATTGTCTCTAAAATAACGTTTCTAAAACCAGCCCAGAGCTCGTTTAACAGATTGCTGATGATCTTCATATTTGAGGCTCTGTGAGCCTTTGTTATAAATCATCCTACCACCAAAGCGAATTCTAATTATTTTCCCTGATGACTCCTATAATTAAATCAAACTTCATTTCTATGTACAATTTAATTTGTAATTAATCAAATACATATAAACTGACCATTAGAGTTTGCCATTAATAAAAAAAATTACTAGTATTACCATATTGAGCTGAAATAATTCCTACTGTAAAAAAGAAAAGACAGAAGAAAGCATTTAGTTAGTTTATGCTATTTTTTAAAGGTAAATACACAGTTTCATTAACCATCATTTTTTCTTTAAACTGAAGAGGAAAATTACCCAGAGCAGGCCTCGGCCAGCAGGCTCCAGAAGATAGAAAGTTACTACCAATACTAAGAGATAATCAGAGTCCGGCTTGAGCAAGAGATAACCAGCCATTTCTGCTTCTGTAAACAGGCTTCCCATCACTGCCCTAACTGCTGTTCCCGCCTACAGCACCCCCTCTCCCAGTTTAAACGCACCTACCAGTGGTCAGCACAGCCCTTGGAACCTGACCCCCCGCCCCCTGCACTGCCCTATAAAAGGTCTGTAACCCCGCTACCCCGGGGCCCAGAATTTCAAGTGTGAGGTCATCTGGGTCCGCTGGCGTAAAATAATCCTGAGTTCTCCTACTTCTCCGAGTGTCCCTTGGTTTCTCACGGGTCTGATTTTTATTTTCTGCAACAAAACAGCACCTTTCTAATAACTTCCCAGACTCTGCCGGTGCTGAAATTAGGACAAGGCACCATGGAATGTGCTAGCCATTGGTCATATTTTAAAATTTTATTATTTCCCCAGGCATTCTAACTAGATTCTTTTAGTTAAAATATGTGTAACCTTAGCCAATATTTCTTTCTGTGTGTATCTATGTTTAATATATAGGATTTTATGAGATGAATACAAAAGAAAGTGTTCAAAACTATTTATTTCTATTAAGGTTGTGATTAACCATGAGGAGATGGAAGAAGGACCAAAAAGGTGATGAAAAAACTCAAACAAGGTTACAAAATGGAATGCTGGGGGGCTAAAAAATATGATGATGCCAGTATGACATTGAAAATCCTCATGTAATTTTTCAAAAATAAAATGTATATTTTCTAATTTTTAAAAAAAGATTTTATTTATTTATTTATTTGTGAGAGAGAGAGAGCACAGGCAGGGGGAGTGGCAGGCAGAGGGAGAAATAGGCTCCCCACTGAGCAAGGAACCTGTTTGGGACTCTATCCCAGGACCCTGGGATCATGACCTGAGCTGAAGGCAGACGCTTAACAGACTTAGCCACCCAAGCATCCATAAAATGTACATTTCAGAAAAGTTTTTGATTTACAGAAAATGGAGAGGACAGTACAGACAGTTCCATTTCCACAGTTTCCCCTATTATTGATAACATATAATTATGACACATTTTTATAATTAATGAACCAATAATATATTATTATTAATGAGTCAAGTCCATACTTGATTCAGATTTCCTTAAGTTCTACATTATTTATTTATTTTTTTTCTGCTCCAGCATCTCACCCCGAATACCGCATTCCACTTAGTAATCAAATTCTCTTAGGCTTCTGTTTCTCAGTTTTCTTTGTTTCTGATGATCTGGACAATTTTGTGGAATACTGATATAGTTTTTGTCCCCCAACTGGGATTTTTTTTGACATTTTGACTAATTAGATGAGGGTATAGGTTCTTGGTAGGAAGACTACAGAGATAAAGTACAATTATCATCACATCAGGTCAAGGGTACCTACTATCAGTATAACATATTGCTAATGAAATTGACCTTTGTCTCTGGGTTGAGTTGAAATGTTTGTCAGGTTTTTCCACTTAAAAATTACTCTTCCCTTATCCCCTTTATACATACACTTCATACGTAGGCTTTGGAAGAAAGTCACTATGTATAGCTTAGATTTAAGGACTGGGGAGTTATGCTCCATTTCCTTAAGGGTGAAGCATCTACATAAATTATTTGGAATACTTCTGCATGGGAAATTTGTCTATTAATTATCATTTGTTTATTTACTAGTTTATTTATAGCAGTATGGATTCACAAATATTTATTTTATAAGTTGGGTGAATATATAATATTATTTTATTTATTTTATTGCTCAGATTGTTTCAGTATTGGTTATTGGAGCTCTTTTATCCACTCCTGTATCACTTGCACATATCACCATCAGTGCGGTTTTGTTTTTATTTTTGTTTTTGTTTTTTAAACAATTTCTAACTTTCTGGGACTACAAGATACTTCAGTGTTATTTTGTCTATTTCCTATTCCAGCCATAGTATCAGCTACTTTTCTAAGCCCTGGTTCACCTTATTAGAGAATGGTATTAGAACCATAGAACAGACACTGGGTGTGCTCATTGTGACTGTAATCACAAGTATTCAGCTTACAGAGCAAGGAAATATATGAATGTATACAAACCCATGTATATATACCTGTTTCTTTCTCTCTGCCTGCCTGCCTGTCAGTCTATCTAATCTATCTAGATATTTTTATTATAACTAATTGCATCTATATTAAATTAAACATGAGTTAATATTTTACCCTAATCTATTACCACATATATCATCCTAGCCTCCACTTTTCCTTCATATGTTAATTTTAAGTGAGGAAACTGACCGAAACCAACCATTCCAGTACACATATAGAGAAGTACCAAAATTGTTAACTCATATTCCTGTGGGAAACTTTACCCACTAGAATACAATGTTTATGTACAATTTTTAAAAAAAGATTTCATTTATTTATTTGTCAGAGACAGAGAGAGAGAGCACAAGCTGGGAAAGCAGCAGGCAGAGGGAGAAGCAGGCTCCCCACCGAGCAAGTAGCCCAACGTGGGACTAGATCCCAGGGCCCTGAGATCATGACCTGAGCCGAAGGCAGATGCTTAACCAACTGAGGCACCCAGACATTCCTGCATATGTACAGTTTATTTTGTCTTTAGTTTTATATTCTCCATTTATATATTAACTTTCCATCCTATGCCTTGCTGTACTGACTTATTAATGTCAGGAGGGTTTTTTGGTCAATTCTTTGGAAATTTCTATATACACACTCATGTCATTTGCAAATGTAGCTGGTTTAATTTTCCTTCCCAACCTGTATACTTGTAGGTTGTTTTCTTATTGTATCAGTTAGGACTTCCAGTATGACATTGAATAGGAGTAGTGAGAGAACACATCCTTGCTTTGTTCCCAATCTTATAGGGAAAACATTTATTTTTTTTTCACTATTAGGTGTGACATTAACTATAGGTTTTTTTGTAGATGTTTATATAGCTGAGGAAGTTCCCCTTTAATTTTAATGGCTGAGAGTTTTGATCATAAATAGTTTTGGACATTTGTCCAATGCTTTTTATTAAACTATTACTACTATAATAAGATTTTTCTTCTTTAGCCTGTTGATATACTTATTAGTTTTTTAAATATTAAGTCAGTCTTATATATCTGGAATAAATCCACTTGGTCATAGTATATAATAATACATTGTTGGATTCAATTTATTGATATTTTATTGAGGATGTTTGAGTCTGTATTTCTGGGAGATATTGGCTTATACTTTTCTTACAGTGTCTTAACCCAGTTTTGGTATTTGTCTCATAGAATGTTTCTATATTTTGGAAGAATTTATAAAGAATTAGTATCATTTATTTCTTAATTTTTGGGTAGAATTCATTAGTGAAACCATTTGGTTCTGGTGCTTTCTTTTATGGAAGTTTACTATTGGTTTAATCCTCTTAATGGATACTGTCATAGACATATTATCTATTTCTTTTTTAATTTTTCTTGAGACTTTATCTTTACACCCATGTATTATTTAAACTTACTGTTTAATCTCTGCTTTTCTCTGTGTCTTCATCACTGCTTTACTGAGAAGGTATTCGACCTAATAGTGTGGTCTTTAATTTAGCCTCTTGCACTTTGCAAATGCTTAACCTTTTCTAGTTAATAAGTTTTCTTTCGTCACGGAAAGCAAATTACTCATCTCACAGTGTAAACTAATCCAAAAATAATATGTATACAGAAGTATTCTATATCTCTGAAAGTATCATTTCTATAAAAATTCATCACCACGGCTTTATACATTAAACAGCCATTTTATTTCCATGATTTCAGTAATAATTTTAATTTTAATCAAATCTCATTAAAATCAAAAGTATTTAATTCATTTCAGTATTGGGCTTCTTATTTCTTAATTGATTGCCTTGTTTCTTTATAATTTTCTCCCAACCTATTTCTTTTCAGCTACCTCATGCTTGTTCCACCTGGTTTTCTCTTCCTCTCCCTGATGGCCTTCTCTTTCTCTCTCTACATGCATGCACACACACACGTGCACACACACACACACTCAAAACACATCCATGCATGTGTTCTGACAAAGTGAAAATGAAAAGGTGATTTATAGATTCTTGTGAAGTGTCACTGAATATTTTATAACACAACATGTATTTTACAACAAAAGTTTTCATTTGATAAAATGTTATTCTTTTTAAAAAGATGTACTATAGAAACATTTTTCAGAAAAAAGTGGTGAAGTACCCTGTTTTTTATTACATTATCTTGACATAGATAAAAAAGTCACTCAAAGCAAGCTTCCTTGATTTTATCATATATGAAAGTAATTTTCTTTTGAATCTTATTGTACCTTGGGACAGCAAAACTGGGATTTGAATTATTTTGTGCTATAGAAAAGTACAATTTATTTAACTTCTGTTAGGTATGTTCTGTTTTTTGATTATGCTCTGAATCTTAAAGTATTTATTTTCAGAAAGCATTCTCAGTTCATGTAACTTCATAGTCCTTCCCATCGTTAATGGAAGGGGAGAGAAAGAAAAAAAAAACCCATAATTTGATAGGTTTGTTTTATTCTATTGCTTTTGCATTGACATCTCTAAATCTTAAGTATATTATTAAAATGTCAATATTTATACTGGAGGAAAATAAGAAAAGACATTTCAATTGATGGCCCTAGGATGTTTCATTTTCTTGTTCATAGGAATTATATACCTTTCCCTTCACCAAGAAATTTACCAGATTATTTTAAATTTCACCTACGCAGTCCTATAATCACCATTTTGTATTATTTTTATTAAGCTAGATTGAATATAGGTATTTGTCCTGAAAGGGCTCTGGCCTATATTTATCCTTTACCCAATTTTTATGAATGAGACAAATTCAGAGAGAATATCAATAATTTACTCAAAGTCAACCATTCATTTGTGTGCTCTGACACATGCATTACTATCGGATTTCAAAGCTTGTTTTTGCTCTACCACACTGCGGTTCTTTATTTAATGTTTTCTTGATAATTTCCCTGGTAAATTTATTTATCCATTGAGGTCAATACCAACTGTAGATTAGGCCTTATTGTTAGTCTAAGTAATCAATTTGGATCCGACTCACCAGGAATAAAGTATCTTGAGGATTGTAGTATATTAAATCAACATTAAACTTAGCCTTGGTGCAGTTCTGTCTTGACTGTGGTAACCGCAATCCAGTAACTGAAAAATCTACACCAAATCCCTGGGTTCCTGTTTCTTTCATCTTCAGAGATTGAACCTCAGGCCTGCAGACTAAATTTCTCTAAAAGGGACAATTCCTGCCTCTGAACCCTGATCTTCCAATAAGTAAGTCTCACTTCTCTTTTCCCACACTCCTTTTCTCTGCTAAGAGAGATACTTGAGATGCAAGACTGAAAAGACAAGTTCCAGTCCCTTGAATTTACATTCCCTATTAACTGTTATGGGGATGCCCAATCTATCTATCTCCTTAACGCTTGTATACCCATCTTGCATTTAATGAATTTATAAGTCTTCTGTTCACTGCTATTGGAAGTAAAGATTCCTTTATGACTATCCTAAGAATAATGACTATCTTAAGAACAATCAATTTCCCTGTCTTCCCTAACTTCAGTTTAGGGACTATTAACTTCTGTAAACTCTGCCCTATCCTGGCCTTGCCATATTTATCTAATTCTCACTAAGTACCATTTATTATTTAATGTTGTTTATAACAATATTCTTACCATGCAATAAAACAATTTACTATTGTAATATAAACTTGAATGAAATCGTTGCACTGTCTCACTCTTACCTATCTCTAATTACTATTATTCATTCTATCATATACTTAATTATAATAATAATGACCACAAATACTGATATTCCTTAAAAATGAGTGTACATATTTCTAAAATAAGTATATGTGAGAGGCACCTGCGTGGCTCAGTCAGTTAAGTGTCTGCCTTCAGCTCAGGTCACGATCCCAGGGTCCTGGAATCAAGTCCCGCATTAGGCTCCCTGCTCAGTGGGGAGTCTGTTTCTCCTCCTGCCCCCCTCTTTGCCCTCCCTGTCTCTGTCTCTCTCAATAAATAAGTAAAATCTTTTAAAAAATAAAATAAATAAAGTATATGTGATAATTAATTAATTAAATAAAAATAAGATTTCCTACTTCATCATTACTAATATTCTCCATAAGAAAACTCAAATATTCTTATACTAATTGGAACTAATGACAAATAATTCCTTTTCTCTTAAGGAAATCCTCTAGCATATTTTTAATTTTCCCTTATGTTTTAAGGATTCTTAGTTGCACCAGGGTTCCCGCATAAGAATATAAAGTCACTTTTCAACACTACATGTTAAAAAAAAGAAGGGTAATAAAAACTGTCAGACATCATGAGTAAAGCAATTATTGAGAAAGTCAAATTTTATTTGCTGTTTCATCTGCTTAGATGACTGTCTTCATTACTAAAGAAGTCAGTTCTATAAATTTTTAATAGGACAATTTCCCGAACTAGGTATAACATCTGGAAAGAAATTATTCAAATAATGCTTTCAAATTATTCAAAGTATGCAAATTTATCACTATGAGTTAAAGTTTCATGTATTCCTGTTTGTTAAAGAAAAAATATGGAATTTCACACACATTTTAGATTATATAATCAAGACACTTAAAACAAAAGCATGTGTTCAAATGTTTAAGAAAATACTACTCTAGAAAATGCATCTATCAAAAACCTATGATCACTTTTTTCCTAGCTTGTTTATTTCATTTTCGCCTTTTTTTGATTCTTGTGGAATATAGAATAAAGCATTCCTGGGTTTTATAAACCTATCTGGAATGGAAATACTTTAGGATATTTCTTCAAGTTTAACATAATGTTCTTTTAGTTCACTCAAAGATTTGTAGGCAATAGAACACTCTGATATAATTTTTATATATATATAAATATATATATATTTATATATATATATAAGTCTGTCACGTGATGTTGGCAATAACAGAAACCAATAATATTGATTTTAAAAGTGAATTTACAAGAAAATGAATTTTTAAAAAATATGAAACTGTAACTATGCTTTAAGTTTAATTCACTTGTATTTATTTAGACAGGTGCAACCACTGACATGAAAATGAAAGGCAGATTCATATGTTATTGAAGTAAAAAGCATGAACTTATAGCTATATTGAAGATATATGAAAGGTCTAGTCATTTTTAACATTATATTATTTTCCAACAAAACATCTACCACCAATATCAGAAAGTCTAGAAAATGACACAGATGGATAAGCTACCTAATATTTATGTAAGCTTGTGTTCTTAATATATCTCTTCTGTGAAACCTGAAAAAAATAGCTAAAATGATGAAAGGTATAAACTCAGTATTTTTTTTTATTTTCCTCACACTTTATTATATAGAAACAGTAGGATACTTGATACGTTGAAATCCAATTTTCTTGGAAAAAAGAAAGCACATATATCCTTCTTAAATTGTTTGCTTTTTTGTCAGAGGAATAAAATAAATCAATTCTAACCAAAAAATGTACAACAGTGCTCAGAATTTGTCTTATATAGAGATCATTTTTTGGAGGGAAATAAAAAAAGCAAGGAAGAAACAAAGGAGAGTAAAGAAAATGGAGAGACACACAGAGACAGACAGACACAGAGACAGAGACAGAGAGAAATGGAGAGCTAGAACTCTCTAGGTAAGGTTAGTGTTGGCATGAAAGCAAAAGTATTCAAAAATTTGATTCAACCCAGGAGTTTGGATCCTTGGATAATTCATAGTCTTAGATAAAAACTGGTTTTATTAATGATTCAGATGTTTGGTGTTCACAGACTGGATTAACAATCTGTTAATCCATCATCTGGTTAAAAATGTAGGGATTGAATAAGAATTTATTTGGTGTATAGTGATAAAGTAGAAGCCATAATCCTGATTTGTAAGACACTTTTACCCTTGCAGAGGGTAAAAATTTATTAAAAGATATATACTACTTAGATCATAAATTATCAAAATACATCATCATTTGTAATTTTCTGAAGTTCAGAACAGAGCGCAGGAATTTAGATAAGAGCAGGATGAGCCTAATTTGGGACATATAATCAGTTTACTAATGACCCCAAAGACATCCAGGTCCTAATCCCTGGAACCTGTGAATGTTACCTTATACGGTAAAAGAGACTTTCAGATTAATTAAATTAAACATATTAGAATGGATGGATTATTCTGGATTGTTTTTGTTGGCTCTAAATGTGATCACACTATGAGGGAGGTGGAGCAAGATTTGACTACAGTAGAAGAATGTGAAGATGAGAGTGGGGCAGGGGTGGGGAGAGTCAATGAACCAAGGAATGAGGACAGCCTCTAGAAACTGAAAAGCAAAAAGACTGCTTCTCCCTATTTCCAGAACACTGCTCTGCCAAAACCTTGATTTTGATACTCTGAAACTGATTTTGGACTTGTGACCTCAGAACTGTAAGAGAATAAACATATGTTGTTTTAAGCTACTAAATCTGTGTAACAGCAGCCATGGGAAACTAATACAGGTGCATTCCTGAATTTGTATTTTTGTTTTTGTTAACTATCGAATGCTAATAATTCTAGCACTGTTCCATCACTGTGGTGATACAGAAATTTTCTACAAGCATGAAAACTGGTTTGTGGACTATAGATTATAAATAAGTAATCTCATAAATAAATCAGACAATTTCAGAAAGTATTAACTCTTACGCAAAAAAAAAGGGGGGGTAGAATAATGTAAGAGAGAATAACTTTCAAGAAAGTGGAAAGACAGGCTACATCCTAAAAGAAAATATTTCCAAATCATGTATTCAATAAAGGATTTATCCAGAATATAGAATTTTTCCCAGAGCATGAGAACAAAAACAACACAGTTTTAAAATGTACAAAACACATGAACAGACACATTATCAAAGAACATGAGGGTGGCAAATGAGCACAAGGAAGATATTTAACATTATCAGTGTTTGGGGAAATGCAAATTCAACCCCATGAGTTGCCTCTAGACACATACCAGAGTGCCTTTAAAAAATACTGACAACACCAAATAGTGGTAAGAATGCAGAGCAACTCCAACTCTCATACATTACTTATGGGAATGCTGAGTGAGAAAGCTACTCTGAAAAACTGGTTCTCAGTTTATTATAAATTTAAACGTATGGCTACTATATAATCCAGCTATCCCACATTTAGAAATTTACGCTAGGAAAATGAAAACTTTTATTCACTCAAATACCTGTACACAAATGTTTATAATGGTTCTATTCAAATTTGCAAAAAAACTTGGAAATAACACAGATGTCCTTAAAAAGTAGGGTAAAAGTAGTGATACACCCGTGCAATGAATATTACTCATAAATATAAAGGAAATGTATTGATACAAAAAAAGAACTTGGATGAATATCAAAGATATTATGCTAAACAAAAAAAAAACAGTCTCCCAAACATTACATACTATTTGATTCATTTATATGAAATTGCAGAGATCAAACTATAATGATGGAGAAGAGATCAGTGAATGCCCGTGGTTTGTAGTGGGTCGAGTGCGTGACTATAAAGGAATAGCACAGGGGGGTATTTTTGGGATTTTGGAACATTCTGGTACCCTGATTATCGTTATGATATAGTTATGATATAGATAAAGTACACTTATCTAAATGTGAATTAAAATCCATACAATTTACACCAAAAGAAAAAAAATAGGCAATTTTATTGTAAGTTGATTTAAATTTACCCTAAAAATAAAATTAAAAAATGTTATTGTATCTTTTATTCATTAAAAATATCATAAAAGAATCACAATGGTAGAAATAAGGCAGAAAAAAAAAACTAGATTGATCAAGGAAAGGATTCTGAGGATCTGAAATCTGATCAGAAACTTGGATGACAAGAGGGATGAATTAATGAGGATCTAGAACAGATGGGTCCTAGACATAGTTGAAGGTATATGCAGAGTGAGGGCAGGGATGACACTTGTGTATCTGCATGAGAGAAAAGGCTAATGTGGGTCACATAGTGAGAAAGGAGAAAAGGGTAGCACTAGAATGAGGTCAGAGAAAGATTAGTTAAGAAAGTCTTCACTAAACAGGTGCATCTTGAGTAATCAGGACAACAGGAGAGTTGAATAAAAAATCTTTTTTAAACAGGGCCAAAGACCTTAACAAGCATTTCACCAAAGAAGATATGCATATAGAAAATAAGCATATGAAAAGACACTCCACTTTATATGTCATCAGTGAAATGCAAATTAAAAGAATGAGATATCACTACCCACTTATTAGAATGGCCCAAATCAGGAATATTGACAACACCAAATGTTGACAAGGTAGTGGATCAACAAACTCTCACTCATTGCTGGTGGGAATGCAAAATGGTATAGCCAATTTTAAAGACAATTTAGTGGTTTCTTACAAAACTGCACATAACCTTACCATACAATTCTAGCAGTGGTGCTTGGTATTTACCTAAAGGAGTTGAAAACTAATGTCCATATGAAAAACCTGCACAGATACTTATAGCAGCTTTATTTATAATTGCCAAAACTTGCAAACAACCAAGATGTCCTTCAGGAAGTAAATGGAGATATAAACTATGGGTACATTCAGACAATAGAATATTATTCAGTGCTAGAAAGAAATGAGTTATTACACCACTAAAAAACATAGAGGAAAATTAAGTGCATATTATTAATAAAAGAAATGAATCTGAAAAGTTATTTCAACTATATGACATCTTCAGAAAAGCAAAACTATGGAAACAGTAAAAACATCATTGATTGCCAGGGGTTCAAGTGCAAAGGAGAGTTGGATAGGCAGACAACAGAAGATTTAGGGGTGCAGTAAAGATATTCTGGATAGATGGAACATGGCATCATACATTTATCTGAACCAGGAGAATGTGTAACACCAAGAGTGAAATTATGAACTTTGTGGAATCATGAAGTGTTGATGTAGGTTCATCAATTGCAATAAATGTACCATTAGTAGGAGATGTTGATAATGGGGTAGACCACTGCATGCATGGAGGAGAGTATATATGGAAGCTCTCTGTACCTTCTCCTTAATTTTGCTGTGAAAGTAAAACTGCTCTAAAAAAAAAAAAAGTCTTTAAATCAATCAATAAGTCAATATATTTAAAAAATCAATCTAAAACAAAATAAACAAGAAAAAAACTTTAATAACTCTCTCTAGACAAAACTTCTTTACTCTGTACTGTTTTAACTCCTCTGCCAAGCTCACTGATTTGGCAAGAAATCTACGTTTTTCTGAAGGCTTTTCTTCTTTTCTTATTCCCTCTCCTTCTTTCCCTCTCTTTTTCTTCCCCTCCCTCCCTTTTCCTTTCATTCATTTCTATCTTTGTATTTTCATATTTGTCAGTACCTTTTAATTCATTTCTGAGATTTCACCATAACCAAAATACAAATACTTGGAAAGCAAAAGTGTATCTTGCAGCCTCATAATACATAGGATAATTTTTGCATGGTAGACTTGATTTTAGGTCCAATTTTGCTTATTTAGTTCTAAAAATTTTTTTTTTAAAGATTTTATTTATTTATTTGACAGAGATAGAGACAGCCAGCGAGAGAGGGAACACAAGCAGGGGGAGTGGGAGAGGAAGAAGCAGGCTCATAGCGGAAGAGCCTGACGTGGGGCTCGATCCCGGAACGCCGGGATCACGCCCTGAGCTGAAGGCAGACGCTTAACCACTCTGCCACCCAGGCGCCCCTAGTTCTAAAAATTTTAACAAAATATGTTAATTGTAAAAAGAACTGTAAAATATGGTTTTCTTTACAGAGTTTTCTAACATATTAGAAAACACAAGTTTCTAATATATTCCATATTTATCTCAGTAATACTTTTCCCACTCCAACATGAGTAAGAAAATTATCAAGATAATTAAAAATAGAAAAAGTGGTCCTATGGAAAAAATGTAAGCAGTCACAGACATATATTTAGATTAGGAAACAGAAGGTTAAGAGGTAACTGATACCTGTTTTCAAGTGTACTAAGCTTAATTATTAAGAATCATGTTAACCATATTTTTCTAAATTTTAAAGGTCGTGACTAGGATAAAATTATCATAACTTGCTGCAGTACCACTAATTATGCATGAAGAAGAAAAAAATGTTTATTAACCATGATGGCAATAAATTACTCAAGTAAGTTATCCTGTGGGTTGTAAATTTCTTTTTTTCTTTCTTTTTTAAAAAATTAAGTGATTTATTTATTTTTATTTCTATCATTCAGTTAAATTTCTTATCCTAGAAAATGAAAAAAAATATATTTCTAGATTATTTCTATCTTAAAGCAAAAGTTTAGTACAAATTAATCCTGCAAGAATTATAGTTCATTTATTAGAGAAAAAAACTCCCTTTAAATTAGAAATAATTTGGAAAATTAATAAAGATGCTTAACTTAGAACACTTAATTTGTAAAGTAAAATGAATTATGTTAAGGTAGTTTTATCAATTAAAGGCAATGATACTCTTGAGAATGTTTTCTCTTTCTTTTTCTTTTTCTTTCTTTCTTTCTTTCTTTCTTTCTTTCTTTCTTTCTTTCTTTCTTTCTTTCAAGATTTTTTATTTATTTATTTGACAGAGAGAGACAGCCAGCGAGAGAGGGAGCACAAGCAGGGGGAGTGGGAGAGGAAGAAGCAGGCTCCCATCAGAGGAGCCTGATGTGGGACTCGATCCCAGAATGCCGGATCACGCCCTGAGCCGAAGGCAGACACTTAATGACGGAGCCACTCAGGGGCCCCTCTTGAGAATGTTTTCTAAGTATATTAAAAGAACTAAAAAATTAGATTAATTTTTAATCTTTCCCATGAAACATATTTTCTATGAGCAAAGGGAGGATATTTTTTACATCTTGATTTATCTCAGAGTTTAGCGCACAACTAGGCACAGAGAGGTTAATTGTATTGGATTGCGTGTCTTAAAGTCATATCAATATCCTAAATGTTGATCAGTAGTAATTTATCAAAAACATTCAATCATTGTGGTAGGTAAAATAAGGTATACAGAAGTATGAAACTATGTCGTCCCTCTTCAAAAAAAAAAAAAAAAAGAGAAATGCTATAGGACATGGGGTTCCTGACATGAAAAACTAATTTTACAAGACTTTTTGTCATTAGATATAAAAGTATATTTTAGGTCTTTAAGGACAGAGAGGTCAGCGGCAATTGAGCAACTGTGGAAGACTTCATTTATTTCTTCATCAAGTATTATTTGGATTTTACTTCTTTCAGTTTCTTCTGGACAGGGAGTTCCTGACATAAAACCCCAGCCTCTACAAAGATAGAACTGCAGCAGAGATGAACATCGCAGACAGAGTGAAAAAACGTGAAGGCATAGAGTAGACACGAACACAGTGTGATTTCAGGATGTTCTCGTAAGTGCCAGAGGTCTCAAGGATATATGATTGGCTAGACACATGGTGCCAGATTTTAGAGGAGTTTAAGAACCAGACAAGGTAGTAAAGAATGGAATAGGAAATGTTATCTTAGACCAAAAAAATATGTTGGATCAATTCTTGTTACATTATTAAAGGTAATGAATGACTAACATTAAGATGCTTAAAAATCCAGTTCACAGTACTCAGGATTTTTATTTTAAACTGTGATATATTAACAGCATTATTTGAAAACATTTTAATTCTTTTTTGAGAAACATGAAATATGTGGTAGAGAACTTTAGGATAGCCTGAAAAGTTTTAGTATATGCAGAATAATAGTTTAAAAGACTTGAGGTAATTTCTATTTTCCATCAACTGACTGTATTTATTAAAGATTTTTTCCAGCAATACAGGACTCCTGTTCAACTCCAAGTTCTTATTTATGGATTTTTTCCCCACAGGAAAAACTCATAAATGAAACATTATCACACAACAGCTATTAATATTTCAGGGATTTTCTTTTACTAGATCCCCACTTTGGTCTCTTTCTGAAATTTCTGCTATATAACCTATGGGGATATCCTTAAGGAAGTCTGACATTACCCTATTCCATCTTCAATAATCACAACACCTACCCTTCTAGTTTAAGCCTAAAATGTGCAAACAAAATCTATGTATAAATGAGAAAATTTCTCCTTTCCTAAAAAATCACAGCCTATTTGGCTAGAAATACAGTGCTCCTACTTCATCCATCAAATGCTTCCTTTTAAAGTGCAAATATGTAGGGGTGCCTGGGTGGCTCATTTGGTTGGGTGTGGGACTCGATTTCTGCTCAGGTCATGATCTCAGGGTCGGGAGGGAGATCAGGCACCTTGTTAGGCTCCACACTCACTGGGAAGTCTTCTTGAGATTCTTTCCCTCTGCCCCTCCCCCACCTCTGTCTCTCTTTCTCAAAGAAATAAATCTTTAAAAAAATAAAATGCAACTATATCATGGATTAGTCACTATGAGGCATCATTAGTTTCTTCTGAATTATCAGTTAAGATCTCAGTAAGTATTAATTAGCAACAAAAACAGATCCAAAAATAAATGCTGGGTTTATGAGAAGGTTCTTAGAGAAGAGGAAGATATTCTACAAAAAAAGAAAATACAGTAGTCTCACCTCCCATTCCCCTTATCTATGGTTTCACTCTCTGTGGTTTCAACTACCCACCATCAACTACAGTCTGGAAGCAGATGATCCTTCTTCTGACATATCATCAGAAGGTCAGTGATAGCCTAAAGCTACATCACAAAGCCTATCTGCACATTCATCTCACTTCCTCTGATCAGCATTTTATCACCTCATATCATCACAAGAAGGGTGAGTCTATTACAGTAAGATATTTTGAGAGTGAGAGACCACAGTTATATAACTTTTATTATAATATGTTGTTGTAATTCTTCTATTTTAGCATTAGTTATTGTTGTTAATTTCTTACTGGGCCTAATTTATAAATTAATCTTTATTATAGGTATGCATGAATATGAAAAAACATAGTATATATAGGATTCAGTACTATTGCAGTTTCAGACACCCCCTGGGGGTCTTGGAATGTATCCCTACAGATCTGGGAAAACTACTGTAGTCTTTTATTGAAAGAGTGAGAATTATCACATATTGCATACTTCCTAAATTTGATGAGGCATGCTATAGATTCTAATCCAAATATTTTGTCCCTCAGATCTCCATACAAAATTTTCCCCCCTCACTTTCTTATTTCGTTGATGATTAATCTGTTACCATGGTTATACAATTCTGCTTTAAAATATTCTGGACTGGTGAGCCCGGGTGACTCAGTCGGTTGGGCCTCCGACTCCTGTTTTCAGCTTGGGTCCTGTATCGGGCTCTGGGATCAGCAGGGAGTCTGCTTGGGATTCTTTCTCCATCTCCCCTCCCCCTCTCTCCCTCCCCTCTTTCTAAAATAAATAAATAAGTCTTTAAAAAAATAAAATATTCTGGACAGCAATAGACTTCTGCTTCTGAAGCAGAGGCCAAAGTGCGATAGAAAGAATAGGGCAATTGAAACATTGACTAGTAGCAGGATAAGCCAATTATAAATTGGGCTAAATCAGACTACGGGGTCATCTGAGCAGCAGGAAGTGAACACCTACTGATAGGGAAGGTACCTGTCAAGACCTGTACCTGTAAAGCATTAGTTAATCTTCAGATTCATAGCAGTATAAATGAGGCAGTAGTTAGATGAAGCAAAATGAAGATCTGAGGATAAAGGACTGGTTTGAAATAAGGCAAACCAGGACCCAGCTATCATTCCAAGTAGTTTCTGAATAATTAGAGGCTCCAGGGAACTGTCCATAGTGGTGTGTATTGGCTGAACGGGGAGGGAAAGGGCAAGTCAGTTTAAAGACACGAAGTAAACCCAGCAGAAAGAATATCACACTATGAGAAAGGAGAAAAGGCTGTATTTTCCCCCCTTTTTCTTGTTTTCTGATAAGCCACATGACCTTAGGCAGTTATTTAATATTTACACAGACTCAGTAGATATTCCACAGTTATGTGGCCAGGAGTATGCAGGCCACTGGAGATGCACAAATGAATAAGGCATAGACATAATAATATGGCACACGCCTGAAGGAAGCTGGATAGACTAGAGGATATTGTGAAATCCCTTTATGTAATTTTGTTAGAGATGCAATAAAAAAATTCTTTGTTACCAGTTTCTATACTTGTAGTTTATTTTGTTTGTGCTGAAAAGCCACCTGAGTAAATTGGGAAAATTTTTATTCGTCAGCAGAGAGTCTAAAGAAAGTGCATATATATGTGTATGGCCATTGGATTTTTTCCCCATAGTTCTTATATATTCTTTTTCATAGTGTATTCACCTTCATAACTAGGCAACATATCCAGGTCATTGACTAATATAGGCACTATGTTACATTATAACAACTGAGAACCACATTTTATTTCAATTTTGAGGTTTCCTTGATTTGATATTTTGAGAAATACTATAGGCAAAATTTACGATGGGACTTAAATTATTCCCCTAGAGTATATTACAAAAATTCTATTCTTGATTTGATATATGAAAAAAATCCCTGACAGTGACCTCCCTCTGTCTCCTATATGCAATCATCATCAAAATCTATCATTTTTACTTTCTAAATGTATTTTATATCCATCTACTTCTCTTCAGACTAAGTGACCATTATCCACAGTTTCCTTTCTCATTTCCCCACATCTCTGCTAAATTCTCCTAATCTATTCCTTAAAACAGCAAGCAGGAGATCTGCTCACAATGCAAACGTGATCATCTAATGCTAGTGCTTCAAATCTTTCAGCAGCCCCCTTTACCTATTTTTAAATATACATAGACGTACACACACACAGACACAAAGATACACAGACACACACACACACACACAGACACAAACGCACACACACACACACCATGACCTGTCATCACTCTCCTGTGTATTTCTCCAGCCCTTTCTCCTTCCATCTGTGTGGTTTTCTATCAGTTCCTCCAAAGCACAGTATTCCATTTTACTCAGGGTCTTCTCTTGGGCTAATTTCTTCTTGACATGACTTCTTTCCCATTTATCACTAAACAAATTCCTCTTCATTCTGTAAGACTTAGATCAAGTACCATTACCTCAGGAACTTTCACTATCATTCCAAACTAGATTAGCTTTCTCTCTCTTCATATAAATTTAATTGTTCTCTGTATGTTTCCTTTATAAATTTATCAAAATTGACAATTATACATTAATAAGGGGAAGAATTCACTATTTCCCTAGGAAGTCAGCATCACAAAAAATCATACAGAACAAACCACCACAACTAGGCTTTAGTGTTTTGGAGGCCTAGGCTCCCTTAGGCAAGAAAGATTTGTTATTATTTTATAAATATCAGGAATGCCTAACCTTTAAAACATCTCCACGCTGGCCTCAGTCCCTGAGGCCTCTGTCTTTTGTAGGCATTTCAATGGATCTACTCACTGGCAAATGAAACACAGCCTTTGTGCTTCCATTATAAAACCAGGGAGTGGCCAGATGTCTACCTTTTTTTTTTTTTTAAATTAAGTCTCTTCTACTGGATCATACACTCTGTGAGTGCAAGGATTATGCCTGATGACATCCCTAGACTCTGGTACTGCGCCTCCCATGGAGTAAGAATTCGACAAATGTTGTAAGTGGATAAATAGAGCTTCTCCAGTGTTGCTTCTGCCTAAACATCTGATGCTACCAGCATCCCCAGATTCACCTCAGTCAATCCTTAAAGTACTTATATATTTACCATTCTTATAGAAATATATTTGCTTCAATGAATAAGATATGCATGTACAGATTAGAAGTCAGAAAGTTTATGCATCCAACGGGCTTTGAATTCCACAGTTCTAATATATTGTGAAACCACTAACAGTTTTTAACTCAATAACTTCTCATTAGTTTTTTGAAAGACAAAAGAGAAACGGAGAGGTAATTGAACTTGTCCAATTTAAGTATTCACATCTCAAGAGAGAGAGCAGAAGCAAGTACCAGAAAGAAAATCAGAATCAAAACATTACTTTAAGAGAAAGAAGCATGACACCACCATTTTTTCTCATTCAAAACATTTTATGCCATAAATCTGTTTCCACACAATATGCTCAACAGTTCTCATTCCGAACTAAAGCACATTAACTTTTAATCATACATAAAATGTCAATTCTTAGCCAAAGAAGAGAGATTCTTTACAAACCTTACCCTTATAAATTAAAACCTGATGTTAGCTCTGCCAAATCCACTAGGAGAATTACTTTAATGAATGTTAACATAAGTAAAAGAAAGAAATTACAGTTCAAAAATTTGGTACAAGAAGCTTCAGTTTGAGTTTTTTCCTCTGTGACTTACTTTAAAGAAGAGAGTTCAGAGAGACTCTAGAATGCATGCTTTTGCAAATGGAAGCATGTACGAATATTTACATGTATATGATAAATGACGGTAAAATAGATTTTACAATATGCTGTAAAATGTTATTTTTCTCTCCTATCATGTCTACTATTTTGAATAAGAATCTTTTTTTTTTTTAAAGATTTTATTTATTTACTTGACAGAGATAGAGACAGCCAGTGGGAGAGGGAACACAAGCAGGGAGAGTGGGAGAGGAAGAAGCAGGCTCACAGCACAGGAGCCTGATGTGGGGCTCGATCCCATAACGCCGGGATCACGCCCTGAGCCGAAGGCAGACGCTTAACCGCGGTGCCACCCAGGCGCCCCTTGAATAAGAATCTTATTAAAAATTGAAAATGTTATTTATGCAATGATGTTAGAAGTGTACACTTTCTGAATAAAGGCAGGACAACGCTGTTGTTTAGAAGAAAGTAGAGAGGAAGACATTTGGCTTGTATTAATGAGAGCATACTACTGATTTTTTTAAAAGACTATGCAAATGGGCGTAAAGAATTTTTAAAATGATCAAGAAAATTAATTAGAATCATAAATTAATAATCAGGGAAAATAACCGCTCAAAGCAGAATTGTTGCTGTTCTATAGTAAATAGAACAGTTTGCAGAGCGGTTAATTTTATTTTTCAACAATCTTAATCTGTGCTAATACCACCACGATCATTTTATCATTGTGGGTTCAACACCAATACATGAATGAATGCTAGTGTTCTCTTTGCCCAGATGGCTTTTGTCTTTCTTATATTCTTTAAAATTACAGCTCTTGAATATAGTTCTAGTAAAATTCTCTTGCTGAAGCCTTAGTTTCTGAACACCCCCACCTAAATCCCTGCCCTCAAACCACATGCTCACTTACGCGTAATCAGCTGCCTTCTCCTCTGAGCACCCATAACATTTTGCTATTAGAGCCTTATTTATGTTTGCATAAGCTCCTTTCTGCAATGGCCCCACAAACTATTACAGTCAGGGAATCTGTTTCATATAGATGCATACAAGCATTTCGCCTAGCTCCTATTTCAAGGCAGATGTCTCAGAAATGTTGAGCATCTTAATCGATAATGTAAAATCTAGGTTAGGTAAGAGTTTATACACTTACAATTAAGAAAATCTGCATTTGTGTCCCATAGACTATTTCTTTTAGAGGACTTTATTGTGTATGATCCATTCTGGGTATATGGAATAGATTATGTCACTTTGACACCAGGGTGATTTTTTTTTTTTAAATACCCACCAGGATGACTTTCAAACAGGGACATTGAAGTCATTCCCAAAAGGGATAGGAAGACTAGTATAATTAAAAGACAATAAGGTAAATGAATAAAATAAGCCTGGTATGCAATAGGGCAATGGTAGGAACTATGGCCAAATAACATTATTTTGCAGTTCTAAAGTGTTAGATACTACTTACTTTTGGAAAATTTTTGCATAGAAGGTGTGTACTTTTGGATATCCTGATTTTTCATAAGAAACCAAATCTTAATTAGTTTCTATCTCCCTCATGATATATGTATAATAATTCTTCCTTCATTTATTTTTCTTATGCAAATTTAAACTATCTCTAGTTCATATCTAAACCTAAATGTGTTCATGTTAAGATAGTAAAGATGTATTAAGGAGGACACTTGTGAAGAGCACTGGGTGTTACACGTAAGTCATGAATCACTAAATTCTAATCCTGAAACCAATATTACACTATATGTTAGCTAACTAGAATTTAAATAAAAACTTGAAAAATAAAAGATAGTAAAGATGTAAATATCTTTAGTTACCAATGTCATAGTTCAGCTGAATATTCCCAGTGTGTCTTATCCTGAGGTTCTCACGTCTAAACCTAGTCACCTAATTCACATTTACACACTTTTTCATGCTTCATTATTTGGAGCAATCAATCAATGTATTGTGTTGTTGTATGGGTGGAAAAATGTTTCCTTCCTTCCTTCTAGGTTCTTTGGCTAGTCTAATAATTACATTGATGTAAGAAATTAGTAGGAGAAAAACATTTCATACATACGGGAGCCCCATAAAAATATGAGACTCGAAAGCAGTCAATAATTGAGGCTTATGTGCCACCCTGATAATAGGATAGAGGTCTGAGCCTTGAAAAGGGAGGAAGGCAATTCACAGGAATATAATAAGAGCTACTGTATGATAATCAGATGTTTGCTCTGCCATGCAGGTAAGTCTTTCAGATAAAAGAATTATCTCTGGTAATAGGTCTTTGCCTGGGCTAGCCCCCAGCTAAATTATTTTAAGTAGTTATGGAGAGGTTAAGGTTTTCCCTAAGTCTGCTGGGCCCCAGTTATCCTCAGCTGGAAATAATCCACATAGCAGAGTGGCATATATCGGGGTAGCATATTCTGCTCCCCATCATTGCCTTCACGTTTGGGCCTGCAAAGCACACTCTTAAATACAATCTGCCAGGGGACATAAGGAATCGGAATTTCTTAATTGATTTACAATCTTGCATACTTGACTATGCAAAGTTCTGATTTAAGACATTCATTATTTGATTCAGCAATTACCTTTTCCATATTAAACACACTCATTCTGTAAACTAAAGGAGTAAATGTATTTTCCATGTATCTAGATTGGTTTAGATTCCAAGATTACATGAATATTTTTGTTTAATAATTGAAAAATCATTCCAAGTAATAATTTTCATTGAATAATTTAGGAAGGACTTTAGGAAGTAGAGAGCCTCTTGCTTTTCCTTATTTAAGATAATAAGACTCAAAATCTTATACATTTAAAGTGAAATCTTTTTACAATATTCAGTCATTTTCCCTTGTTCTCTCATAATGTTCTCTCATAGTCATTGGAACATAAATCTTCCACAACTCTCTCTACATTATCATACTGATAGATTTTAGCCCTGTGCTTAGATAATTCATAGCATTTGATGTTACAAAATACCAGCCTTAAAGTCTAACCATAACAAATAATTTGTATTAATTTTATCCAAAGCTGAATCATATTTCATTGTTAAGTTTCTATTTATAAGAATGAAAATCTTTCTCACTGTTCTTCAAACATACCTTGCAGGTACTCATACCCTTATACTTCTTATTCCTAACTATAACCTCTCCTTAATTCACACACTATGAAACATGGGAATGTCTAACATTTTTCAAAACCCCTTCCAGGTCATAGTAATCCATTTTACTGAACTCCTATGCATTATATTGTATTCCAGTGCTTGGAATTTATATCTTTTTTCTTAATTTCTAAATTTACTACAAATAAGCAACTCAAGAACAAAAGACTTTTTTTTCTTTTACACGTGATACAATTAACATAGAGCCTTCAATGTAATAATTGAGCAACAACCCTATAGAAAAAGGCACCAATAAAATCTAAGCTGGCAATGTAGCTTGGAACAGAAATTTTGACTAAGGCTTCCTATAAATCAAAACAGAAATGGAGTACAGTCAGTTATAATGCTCTCATTATCTAATAAAAGGAGGTAAATAAATTCATAAGGCGTGGGAAAAGAAACTTGTCCTGGCTCTAAATGTAAAGAGAAATTCATTATGTAAATTTTTTTGAACCACCTAATGGACATGCCTTTAATGCAGTGCCATGACATATTGGACTGATTTTTCATCTGGTTGTTTTCTATGTCTATCCATAATAAAAACAATAAGCATAATGCAGAATCAAATTTCTATGAGGGAATCTCTTTTGGAATTAAAATTTTATTACATCATACTTTTGAAGAGTTCTGGTTGTAAGAACTATTGACTATCTTCATATTCCTGAAAGGGTAAAACTGTAGGTAGAACAGGAAATAGAAATGCTAAAAAGGTCAGTTGGAAGTAAAAAATAAAGGTATTTTAATTGTACTATGATGGGGGTTAAAGGAGTATAATGTGGGAGACACATAATTCTACTTGTGTTTAGGATAATGACAACTCAGATGGTACCACCACCTCAAGTCCATACATTTCCCCTATTGAAATAATCACACATATATTTTCAAAGGATTCTATACAAACAATGCTTGATCAAAAAACAGAATAATTTGTGACCATAATAATACATAATATGCTATAAATCCATATTAAGAAATGTTCTAGGGGCACCTGGGTGGCTCAGTTGGTTAAGCATCTGCCTTCAGCTCAGGTCAAGATCTCAGGGTCCTGGGTTTGAGACCCAGATCAGGCTCTCTGCTCAACAGGGAGTCTGCTTCTCCCTTTCCCTCTGTGCTCTCTCTCTCACTCTTTTGTAAATAAAATCTTCTAAAAAATGAGAAATATTCTGTAGTACTGAAACACGAAATAGATTTATCTTTCCAGGTAGAGAAAGATCTACAAAATACATTAATAAAATAAAGAAGTTCACCCTTAGGCTTTTGCCTCAAGATATAGACTGCAGGAAATGGGGGCGCCTGGGTGGCTCAGTTGTTAAGTGTCTGCCTTTGGCTCAGGGCCTGATCCCAGGGCTCTGGGATTGAGCCCCGCGATCGAGCCCCGAATCCGGCTCCCTGCTCTGCTGGGAGCCTGCTTCTTCCTCTCCCACTCCCCCTGCTTGTGTTCCCTTTCTCCCTGGCTGTCTTTCTCTATGTCAAATTAAAAAAACAAAACAAAACATATAGATTGCAGGAAACAGAGTCTTTCCCACATCAAAAGGAGAGAGCTGGTATAACTTTGTTTATTTATTTATTTATTTTTCATTTTAACTTCAGCTTTTGTGAGGCATAATTGACATATAAAATTTAAGATATTTAAAGTGTATGTCATGGTAATTTGACATAGGTACACAATCCTTAAACAGCAGCATTCTGCCCACTAGTTAATCAACATCCATCATCTCATATTAACTGTCTTTTTAAAAAAAATTTTGGTAAGAACATTTAAGTTCTACACTTGGCACATTTCAATTATACAATAGTGTTATCAATTATAATCATCACTTTTTACATTAGATCCTCAGACCTTATTCATTTTATAGCTGAAAGTTTTTACCCTTTGCCAACCTCTCTTGATTTCCCCTCCCTCAAACCTTGGCAACTACTTTTCTACTCTGTTTCTATGAGTGCTACTTTTTTTTTTTTTATTCCACACAAGTGATACCATGTAGTAGTTGTCTCTGTCTGGTTTATTTCATTGAGCATAATGCCCTCAAGGTCCTTACAAGTTGCTGCAAAAGACAGAATTTCTTTCTTTCTCCTGGCTGAATAATATTGCATTGTATGTATCTACATATCTTCTCTATCCATTCATCCATTGAGGAACACTTAAGTTGTTCTCTATCTTGGCTATTGTGAAGAATGCTGCAATGTACATGTAAGTCCAGGTATCTCTTCAAACTCTTGTTTTCATTTCCATTGGATATATACTCAGAACTGGGATTGCTGGATCATATAGTAGTTCTATTTTTAGTTTTTTGAGGAACCTACATACTTTTTTCCATAGTGCCCACACCAATTTGCATTCCTACCAACAGTGCACAAAGTTTCCCTTTTCTCTACATCCTGGCCTACAGATGTTCAACAGATACATGAAAAGGTGTTCAACATCACTAATTATCAGGGAATTGTAAATCAAAACCATAACGAGATATCACCTCACCCTTGTTAGAATGGCTGTCATCAAAAAGAGAACAGATAACAGGTGTTGGCTAGGATGGAATAACTTCAAATTCACAACTTTTTTCCAATTCCTTGGTGACCTGAGTTTACAGAGTAACCAACTGGTTCAAAATTTGAAGAGAGATGGTGCCTGCAGAAAGAACACACAAGTTGAGATGGAAAATTTGACACATGAGGGGTGCCTGGGTGGCTCAGTTGGTTAAGCACGTGACTCTTGCTTTCTGCTCAGGTCGTGATCTAAGGTCCTGCTTAGGCTCCATGCTCAGCGGGAGTCTGTTTCTTTTCCTCTCCTCCTGTCTCTCTCCCTGCTTGCACTCTCATGCTCTATCAAATAAATAAATAAAATCTTAAAAAAAAAAAGAAAATTTGACATGAGTGAAGACTCAGTGTGGGCTAGCAGAGCGAATAGAACCATGGATGTTGCAGAAATTGAGGGAATCTATATCCTTTCAAAAGCTCTTTCTCCATGAATCCTCTAGAGACATAGAAAAGCTTTGAAGGAGCCCAACAATGCTCATTGTGGTGCAGACTTGGGAAGAAGAGCAATAGTCATTGGGGAGCCATAAGAAACACCAAAGGGAACTTTCTCCTTGTCTTCACTACAAAACAGAAGTCTTAATGTGCGGGGAAAGGGCAACAAGCGCTACTGACCTTAGCACACTGTGAAACTTCATTGCAGATAACGGAAGAGAACAAGGGGAAAACAAACATTAAATCAAACAAACTGAAAAATCAATTTACTTCTTGGGGAGGAACATGATTATATACTGGGCCCATATCCAGTGGGACTAAGTGGTACAACATTCTGGAAAATAGTTCTGCAGATTTTTTATGGGAAGATTTTAAATGACAAATTCAACTTCATTACCAGAGCAAGGACTGTTCTGGTTATCCATTTCATGTTGAGTGAGTTGTGGTTGTGTGTGTGTGTGGGTGTGGGTGTATTTGTGTTAAGAGTTAGTTTATTTATCTTAGTAAACTTGCAATGTCCACAAAGTCCTCGTAATTTCTTATCTTTCATTTCTCTTATGGTTAACGGCGTCTTCCGATTTTCTTTCCATTTTGCTGGCAGTGCACAACCCATTTCATTGATTTTTTTCAAAGAGCCAGCTTTATGTATACTTGATTTTCTCTATTATTTTCCTGTTTTCAATGTACTTTATTTCTTCTCCCATCTTCATTATTCCTTCATTATATCCTTTGTTCTGCTTACTTGGATTTGTTTTGTCCTTCCATATTAGCTTTGTAAGGGGGAAGCTGAGATGATTGATTTGAGACCTTTCTCCTTTTCTAATAAAAGCACTAAATGATAAAAATTTCAGCTGCTTTAGCAAATGTTATAGTTCTATTTTTGTTCAGTTCAAAATACTTTCTAATTATCCATAGTAACCTATGAATTATGTAGAAGTATGTTCTTTTATTCCAAAATATTTGGAGATTTTCCCATTATCTTCATGATAATTCCATTATGGCCAGATAATACCTTTGTATGATCTCATTTTTTAAAAAAAGATGTTTGGGTTATGGTGTATAACATAGTCTATCTTGGAGAATATTCCACATGCAATTAAAAAGAAAGTGCATCTTGTTGTTGTTTTGTACTGTGTTTTTAATGTTGTATTTTGTATTGTATTTTTACTATTACATGATGAGATTCTGGTCTTTTATAAATCTTATGGAAGAAAATGATATTTTTGGTTTAGCAGACAATTGGCTTGGTTGCATTTAGGGCTCAAGTTCCTACCAGATTTCCCAGAGTCATCATTTTAATATTTATTCTGTTTTTAAAGTCTTTGCGGTGCTATTTTCATTTGTTCTGCGTTTACCTGCCCAGTTTGTAATCAAGGCAATGGTTTATTACTAGCTCAGTTTTTACAGTATGTTGTATGCTGCATAATATCAGATCCATTTATGTAGACCTCAGGACTCAGTCCAGAAGTTTATTTTTTAAACATGTAACTGTCAGGAGATTCTCCCTGTTTACTATATTCTAGTGTTTTCTGATTCCCTGGGGCTTTTCTTTCTGTTCCACCCGAGAGAAATAAAGAACTTGTCTTTCTTCCGTGAACTCCTGCACCTGTACCTGCATTCAGGGCTAAGATTCAAGAAGTCAGAAAGAGAAGGAAAAAAAAAAAAAACAGGTGTTGGCCCCATAATTCAGGGACCATGACTTGTTCAATTAGAGATAAAGGTGCCCCACAGAGCTGAAGTAACCTGCGTGGCCTCTACTGTCATTGACCACTGCCAAGAAATCACATTCCTGCCCCTAGAAGCAGAATTAAGGTAATTATCCTGGAGTTCTCTCTGCCTTTGATGACTACTGCTATTGGAAGAAGAAAGGAAAAGAAAGGGTTAGCTCAATGCGTATTCAAGGATACTCTGCATTCTCTTCTGCAACAAGCCTGCTACTATTTACTTTTCTAGGTCATTGCCTCTTGCTTTCTATGCAGATTTTGCCTACATTCAGTGGGAGGGAGAAAAGACAGAGTATACTTACTCTGTCTTACCCAGAATCAGAAATTATCAGCACTTCTTATAAACTTAAGCGTGCACTTATGACCCAGCAATCTTACTTCTAAGTATTCAACCAAGAGAAACAAACTTATGTTCACACATACACACACACAGACTGTGTGTGTATATATATACATATATATAGATAGATGATATAGATAGATGATATAGATATATAGATATAGATGATACAGATACAGATAAACGGTCTGTCTTTGCTCAGGCTGCCATACAAAACACTATAGACTACATGACTTAACAACAAGAATTTATTTTCTCACAGTTCTGGAGCCTAGGAAGTTCTAGATTAAGGCTCTGGCAGGTTTCAGTTTCTGGGAGATCTCTCTTCTTAGCTTACAGATGGTTGTTTCCTTGCATCTGCACATGGCAGAGAGAGAGAGAGAGAGAGGGAGAGGGAGAAAGAGAAAGAGAGATCTTTCTCTTTTTTATAAATCTATAGTCTTATTTGATTAGGGCCTTACTTCATGATCTCATTTAACCTTAATTGCTTCCTAAAGACCCCATCTCCAGATCCTGTCACACTGGGAGTTAGGGCTTCAACATCTGAATTTTGGGGAGACATAATTTCGTCCATAGCGCACACACATAAAACATTATCTATATCATCTATCCATATATTTTGTATGATATATATATCCATCCCCTAAGAGCAATTAATATCGACTTTTTTGTTTGTTTGTTTTCTTGGTTTCTTCTCATGGACCATTTTCAGCAATTACTTGCTTCGCAGTTCTTTTATGATGATTTCCCCAACCCTTCGAATTAGGTGTTTTTTCTTTTGTCCTTGTTTTGTTCTTGCCACATTCATTCGGCGTTACAATCTGAAGACAATTCCAATCCTGCTCAATCACCAATTTGTTTTTATCACTGACTTCCTGGTCTCTAAATTTAGGGTTTTCCGGTTGGCATCTGAAGCAAGGTGGTTCTTGGTTGCAAGGTACTTTACAGCACATTATGGGCACATAATCAACAGGGCCACCAATCAGATCCACACATTATTGTGACAACTGAAATTGCTCCCTTCTATTTTTCAAGTGCTCTTTGGAGGGAAACTTCCCTTGAGTTGAGAAACACTAATGAGTACTCTGAGTGTTAAACCCAGTTCTAAAATTAAGAGATTATAATAGTCCAAATGATTTTTGCATTCTGAACAAAATCAAACTCTTACAATTTCATCACTTTTGTGATAAGTTTTCTGGTTAACACTAATTATCTGAAAGAATGACACCCAATTATATTTCTCATTTTTTATGTTTGTGAAAATATCCTCACTATGTCACTCAGAGCCTGTTTTATCTGAATAATGAACCATTCGAAATAATCAGTAGCTTTTTTTTTTTCTTTGACCAGCACTGATTAGCCTACTTCTAACTATGTAGGCTTCTTGGAAGATAGAGAAATTGCAATGCAGATTAGTGATAACTGATATTCCAAATAAAGTAATGAGAAAGAATGAGGTTACCAAGGTTAATTTGTACTAATTCACACTTAATAAACCATCAAAGAGCAAATTATATTATCACAATAAACATAATATAATTGACTTATCTCTATTAGTAATCACTCAATAATAAATCTCCATATTAGATATCTAGTCATAAACTGCTTATCTTATTTTAGCCACAAATCCTTAACAATTTTATATTATTTATCTAATATAATGCCACATTATAGTGATATATGATACATATGTGTGTGTGTGTGTGTGTAACGTATATAAGCATTACTTATGTGGAATCCTTTTTATTTATGCCCATTATGATACCAGTGAGGATTAACAATGAGGATTCTCTCAACATCTGCTAGAACTTATATCTGAGTTCACATGAGAGGACCTACCATATAAACAGTACTACAATAACTTTGGTCAGTTGAAAAACTCTTTGATTTTTTTTGGAAAATTATTAAAATGTAGTGTTTGGCCTTCATTCCATACGTACATCTTGAAGACCTACTATATAGCAAGGATTCTGCTATTACTGAGAGAACCCTGAGAATCAAACATACATGATGTGATCACCCCACTGCTGGAAACAGACAAATATGCAGTTACAACATGGGAATATCATTATGTTATCAGGTTTTCAAGGTGCTATGGGAGCACACAGGAGAAGATTAGATAAAAAACACAAAAATAAGTGAAAAACCAGAAAGATGGAATATAAGAGACTGGGAGGTGTTTTCTATGCTTCAATGTGAGGTGCAAGAGGAATGGTAGCAGAAGATGAGGCTAGAGAGGAAAGCAAATGCCAAAGCATGAAGTGTCCCTCAGTCTCTGCAGAGGAATTTGTCCTTCACACTTCGAGAAAAGTAGGAAGTCATTGAAGGACTTTAATTAGAGGAGAGACATCACCCTTAGATTTAGATTTCTAAGACTTTAGAAAGATCCTTCTGGGTATAGTGTACAAAATAGATTATAAGAAAAAAATCAATTACATTCTTCTTGCCTCATTAGATTATTAAATATACTCTATAAATTCACACTTTTATTTAATTTAAAAATATGTTATATACTACTGAAATCATAAAACTTTATATGACTATTTTATAGGTATTTTTCCTGATATGCTTTTCTATCCCCCCCTTCCCTTTTCTTTCATAAAAGCAATTATGAAGATTGTGTTTTATAGTACATTGGCTGGGTTGAGAAAATCCTATGAGGAAGGTTTTAGTCATTTAACCTTGGATGTCTTAGGTTTTTCATGACGGGGTTAAATCGTCGTCATAGATCTTTGTGAAATTCAAGTGAGGCTGATTGACCATGAATCCTTGGCCACAATCACTGAGGCTGGGAAAGAAAGCTGATTCAATGGGTGAATTGGATGCTCTTTCACATGGTATTTAAACTCCTAGTCTTAATGATTATGGTGGATACCTGAGTCCTATAAGCAGTAGAAGTAAAAATGTATGTTCTTTAAAGGTCTTATATTAAAATGGTTGGAACAACATGTGATTATGATCTTCTTGGGACTGATTTATAAATTTTTCCTTGAATTTTATAGATACAAAGTTTGTTTGAAATAAATACATTTTCCTTGAGGTATTTTGATTTGTTTTATATTTCTTAGAAACAGAATTATATACCTTGTATATTATAAAAGTAATCACTTGACAAACTAAAGAATTTCAGGTCTGCTAGTATTAAAACATCTAATGCATCAGTTTCACTTGATCTGAGCAGAAATATTCATGTTTGTGTCCACTCAATTTTTTAAACATATACTTGTTATGTTTTAATACCTGTTAGGATGATTTCATCCATACAAAACAGAAAATCCTAACTCATCAAATTTGAAAATTCAGGAAAAAAAATTGTCATAGTACTAGAAGCAGCTCAATGACATCATTAAGAATAAGAATCCACTTCTCTCTGTGCCCGCCATCCTCAACATGCCAACATTGTCCAGCATTGTTGCAACAGATGTGGTCATCTCTTTCCCTGACAACAATTTCATATTTATGGAATATATCATACCACTTAAAAATATTTGCATTTAAAGGAGTAGTTTAGAAAGTAAGATAAAATTAAAATCTTAAAGTAGCATCTTCGAAATTATCAAATACAACATTCTCATTTAAAGATTTTAAACTGTTTTCCCAAAATTCTTGCTTAATTAAATTAATGGCTTCTTGGCCAATATATTATTGTATATATAATAAAAAGTATGAAAGAGGGTCAGCTAGAGTTCTGTTCAAGGAACAGAAAAGGTGATGTGTGGATTGAAATACTTGTCTTCCAAGGTTCTGTAACATGGTGGTGATGATTGTGGGTGATGGGGATGAGGAAGATTGAAGAAGTAAAGAAAGGGAGGAAGTTGAGGGGGGCAACAAATATATTTAATCAGTTTGATGATTCCAATTTGCACTTGGCACAATGTCATTTTAGCCTCTGCATGTGTCAATTTATAGGTGTTTGAGATGTCACATTCCTGTGGAAGTACTCTCAGGCTTCTGGAAGAATGTTTCATTCAGAATTTAAATTCCATGGGGATTACACATGAAGACTGTTCCTGTTTGTTGGAAATTCACAATCAAATTGGGGAGACAGAACTAATACAAAGAGAAGACAATTTATTGCTAAAAATTAAGGGTAAACTAAAGTGCTCCAGAATTTTGTATTCAAAATATACTGCCCAGTTTTAACACATCAAAGGTCATTCTGGAAACAGGCTGCTGACAGTCACTTCATTTGAGCACTGATGTTTCAACCAAAACAGCAATATTTTTTCCTGCTTTACATATTGTTCCCACCCAAGGCTGTATTTGAGGAAAAAGAGACAGACACGAAAATCTTGCAAACAAAAGAATTACAAAGCCATAGAGAAAGTGATATTTGAAGGTAGGGCTAGAAAGTTTGGTAGTATAAATGTTATATTTCATTTTTCTACATTTTCTCTGTGACACTGATGCATTTTATATAGATACATATGTATCTTTTAACATGAATTCATAAATGAAAAACAACCAGGTTTTCATATTAATGACAACAATGCCTTCATCTTAATAGAAAAATGTCTTTTATGTTATGTTCTTAGGCTTTCTGGAAATTGAGTTTACACATATGGAGCTTCTCTCTCTCTCTCTCTCTCTTATATATTCAAAGTTCCCTTTTGTGGTTTCTCTTTTATACAAGTTGAATGTTATAGATATAATAAGATAAAAGAAATCTTCAGTCAAGATTTTTTTTTTATCATCTTCTCTATTTGACCACAACAAGAGTAATGAAATCAATTTTTAGTGGAGTTTCAAAGCTTAGGCAGCCAATATAATATGCTCTCTGAGATCAGTAGAAGCTATCCTTCACTTGTTCTCATTTTCTATTACACTTTGTACCTCTTGGTTGTTGATGAGCTGAATCCTAAGTGTCAATTTGGAAATCTCATCTTGAGTGTTCCAATATAAGAATAGTTACTTTGGAAAGACAAATTCATATTCCATTGAATGCAGATGACCAATCACTGATCTTAATACTATATCTGAATAGTTTTTCTGAAATATAATTTTAAAATATCATTTTATTTAACTTAATTGAAAAAAATTAAGGCTTTATTTTATAAAGCAGTTTTAGATTCACAGCAAAATTGAGGAGAAGGTACAGAGATACCACATGTACTCCCAGCTTGCACACATGAATAGCTCCCTCCATTATCAACATCATCCACCAGCGTGGTTCATGTATTACAACTGATGAAACTCCACTGGCACATCAGAATCACCCAAAGTCCATAGTTTATGTTAGGCTTCACTCTTGGTATAGTACAATCTATGGCTTTAGACAGATGTATAATGACAAGCATCCATCATTGTAGTAAGTTGCAGAGTATTTTCACTGCCCTAAACGTGCCCTGTTCGCCACCTATTCATTCATCCTTCCTTCTCCCAAAACCTGGCAACTACTTCTCTTTTTGTTACCTCTATAGTTTTGCGTTTTCCTGAATATCACATAGCTGAAATCGTACAGTATGTAGCCTTTTCAGATTGGCTTTTATTCACTTAGTTATATGCATTTCAGGTTCCCCATGCATTTTCATGGCTTGATAGTTCATTTCTTTTGAGCATTGAATAATATTCCATTGTCTAGATGTACAAAAGCTTATAGATGTATTCGCCTACTGAAGGACATCTTGGGTGCCTCCAAGTTCTGGCAGTAATGAATAAAGTTGACATAAACATCTATGTGCATGTTTTTTTGTGTGGACCTAAGTTTTTAACTCTTTAGGGTAAATACCAAGAAGCACCTTTGCTGAAATTGTATGGTTAAGAGTATGTTCAGTTTGGTAGGAAACCACTGAACTGTCTTTCAAAGTGGCTGTACTGTTTTGTATTTCCCCCAGCAATGCATGAGAGTTCCTGCTGCTTCACTACCTAGCCAGTATTTGTTGTTGTCAGAGTTCCAGATTCTGGCCGATCTAATAGGTGTGTGTATTGGTATCTCGTTGTTTCAGTTTTCATTTCCCTGGTGATGCATGTGACACATCTTTTCACATGCTTGCTTGCCATCTGTGCATCTTCTTTTGAGAGGTGTCTGTTAACATCTTTGGCTCATTTTTTAATCTTTTACTCATTGTTTAATCAGGTTTTTTTGTTTTGACTTTGAAGAGTTCTTTGTGTATTCTGGATAACAGTCCTTTATCACACGTGTCTCTCACAAATATGTTCTCCCAATCTGTGGCTCCTTTTCTCATTCTTCTGGCATTGTCTTTTACAGAGCACATGCTTTTAATTTTGGTCAAGTCTAGCTTATCAGTGATCTCTTTTATGAATTGTGCCTTCGTGATGCATCTAATAAGGTGTCTATACCGAAGACCACCTAGGTTTTCTCCTATGTATATCTTCCAGGTATTTTATAGTTTTGCTTTTTTAATTTCGATCTGTGATCCACTTACAGTTAATTTTTGTAGCGGCTATAGGGTCTATGTCTCTCTCTATATTTTAAATGTAAATATCCAGTTGTTCTTATACCATTTGTCAAAAAAATTATCTTTACTCCATTTTTATTAACTCTTTTCCTTTGTTAAAGATCAGTTGACTATATTTATGTGGGTCTATTTCTGGGCTCTCTCTTTCTGGATCTGTTTCACTGCCATGTCTACTTTTTTTTAGAATATATTTTTATTATATTATGTTAGTCACCATACAGTACATCCCTAGTTTTTGATGTAAAGTTCCATGATTCATTACTTGTGTATAACACCCAGTGCACCATGCAATATGTGCCCTCCTTACTACCCATCACCAGCCTATCCCATTCCCCCACCCTCCTCCCCTCTAAAGCCCTCAGTTTGTTTCCCAGAGTCCATAGTCTCTCATGGTTCATTCCCCCTTCTTTTTACCCCCCCTTCTTCTTCCCTTTCTTCTCCTACCAATCTTCCTACTTCTTATGTTTCATAAATGAGTGAAACCATATGATAATTGTCTTTCTCTGGTTGACTTATTTCACTTAGCATTATCTCCTCCAGTCCCATCCATGTTGCAGCAAATGTTGAAAAGCTGGAAGCCTTTCCCTTAAGATCAGGAACACGACAAGGATGCCCACTATCACCATTATTATTCCACATAGTATTAGAAGTCCTTGCAACAGCAATCAGACTACAAAAAGGGATAAAAGGTATCCAAATTGGCAAAGAAGAAGTCAAACTGTCTCTCTTCGCAGATGACATGATACTCTAATATGGAAAGCCCAAAAAACTCCACCCCCAAACTACTAGAAGTTATAGAGCAATTCAGTAATGTGGCAGGATACAAAATCAATGCTCAGAAATCAGTTGCATTTCTATACATGAACAATGAGACTGAAGAAAGAGAAATTAAGGAATCCATTCCATTTATAATAGCACCAAAAATCATATGTTATCTTGGAATTAACTTAACAAGAGGTGTAAAGGATCTATATTCTAGAAACTACAAATCACTCTTGAAAGACATTGAAGAAGACACAAAAAGATGGAAAAATATTCCATGTTTATGGATTGGAAGAATTAACATCGTTAAAATGTCTGTGTCTATTTTTTTAAGCCAATACTTGCCTATCTTAATGACTGTAGCTTTATAGTTAAGCCTTGAAATCCAGTAGTATCAGTCCTTCAAATTTGTTTTTCTCTGTTTTTTGTTTTTCTTTAGAGATTGTATTTGCTATTCTGACTCTTTTGCCTCTACATATAAAATTTAGGATCAGTTTGTCAATATTAAAAAATAAAAGAACTGGCTGGGATTTCAATTGGGATTGAATTGAATCTATAGATTGAACTGGGAAGAACTAATATCTTAACAATACTGAGTCTTCTAATCCATGAATATGGAATATCTCTTCCTCTATTTGTCTCTTCTAATTCCTTCATCAGAATTTTGTAGTTTTCTTTATATAGATATAGACATAGATACAGATATAGATGCTATAGATATTCTGCAAACTTGCTATAATCTCCTATTAGTTCCAGGAGTAATTTCGTCATTTTTGGATTTTCTACATTGGCGATTATGTTATCTAGAAATACAGATGGTTTTATCTTTTTTTCTCCTCAATTTATCTAACTTTGTTTCCTTTTCTTACCTTACTGCAATAGCTAGAACATCCATTATGATATGGAAAAGAAGTTGTAAAAGAGGATATCCTTGTCTTGCACCTAATCTTAGTGGAAGAGATTCAAGTTTCTCACCATTAAGTTTGATGTTATTAACTTACTTTTAAGTCATCTGTTATTCTAGGTCAATAAAAATTCGGGAAGCTGAAAATGAAAAACAAACTAACCAAGTATTTATTTATGTACCTTATTTATTTATTATATTTATTATATTTACTTTAATTTTTAGAGATGTTATTTTAAATATTTTTGATTTAAGAATAAATGTGTTAGGAATGTGTAATTAGGCCATAGCTCTAGAGGTTCTACATTTCCCTTGAAATAAAATAATAAATTCACATAGGCACTGCAAAATAAATTTTCTTTGGAGAAGCAAATCTATATTGTATAAGGAAACAAATTGACTACATAGAAATAATAAGACTGAACTTCAGATTCTCATGGTAATTTATAAAACCTCTTTTGTCATTTTCTTTTCAATTAAATGCTTTAGACATTCCTCAAAGGTTACTTTAAATTATTGGCAAGGGTACGATACCATGCAAAATATTTATTTGGTGGCAAATGGTATCAGAAAAGAATTATTTCCCTGATATTCAAAAATTTTATTTATAATATTGAAATATTAATAGAAGACATTAATACATGATGAAGATCCATTCATAATCTCTCAGTCTAAGTCACTTTAAAGGTAATACTTGGTATTGCCAAAGATAAGAATAGGTTGTTTTACTAAACAGATTATGAGTATGTGTGTGTGTGTGTGTGTGTACACTTTAAAATTAGGTAAAGGTGTTTCTGCATAATTTCATATACAAATTCTTGATAAGCTTTACATTCTACAAAACTGCACATTAAAGATAAAAGGACTTGTGAAAATATTTTTATAAAAAATAAAATAAAAATAAAAGGACTTTTGGACTTGAAACCATGAAACTCCTAGAAGAAAACATAGGCAGTAATTTCTTTGACACTGGCAGTAGAAACATTGTCTAGATATCTTAAAATAATTTCAAATTTACAAATTACAGAGATAAAACAGGGAGTTACCATATACCCCTCACATAGTTTTTTATAATGTTAAGATCTTATATCACCATAATACATTTGTCAAATTAAGAAACCAATATGGGTATGTTACTATAACTAAACTAAAATCTTCCCTCAGATTTCAGCAGTTTTTCAACTAATTGCGTTTTAAGTTCCAGGATCCAATCCAGGATATCACACTGAATTTAATTATCATGTTTGTTGGTCTCCTCTGGTCTGTAGTAGTTTCTCAGTAGTTCCTTGTTTCCAATGACCTTGACACCCTAGCAGAAATGGTCAGATATTTTTGTAGTGCCTTCAATCTGAATTTTCCTGATGTGTTCCTTGTAACTAGACTAGCATTAGTTTTTTGTGTGTGTTTGTTTTGTTTTGTTTTGCCAGGACACCATAGAAATAAGGTGCTATTCTCATCACATAATATCAAGGATACATGCTATCAAAATGACTTATCTTTGATAGTTGTAAAGTCTCTTCATTATAAGTTACTGTTTCTTTCCCCAGGTCCATACTGTACCCTTAGGAGAAAGTCACTGTGAGTAGCATTCCTAAAGGGTGGGGAGTTATGTTTCACCTTCTTGCAGGTAGTAACTAAACAAATCATTTTTTAATGTTCTACACAGGAAATTTGTCTATTCTCATTTTTATTTCTTTATTTCTTTATCCAATCATTCATTTCTATCAGTATGGACTTATACATATTTATTTTATGCTTTCAGTTGTACTCCAATACTATTTTGTTCATTATGTTACTCAAATTGTTCCAGTTTAGTCTTTGGGAGCTTTCAGTCAGCTCCTGGATCCCTTTGACATGCCCCCCCCCCTTTTAGCACTTTTTTTGCTTTATGATAGTACAAAGTGATCCAGATTCATTGTACTTCCTGTCCCAGCCATTTCTCCAAAAACTCTTAATTCTTTTTATAGAAGAATTGAACTCAAAATCAAGATATATGAGGTCTGTGTATGTTTATTGCTACTAGGCTGTCACTGTTTCCAGGCCCACTAGGCATACATATCTAGTAACTATGGGTATATAAACTATTCTATATACAATTGTGTGTACATATACTATACGCACATTTCTTTAATTGTAGATAGATGGTAGACAGATAGACAAATATTCATATTAAAGTCTCCATCTTTAATCCTATGCCACAGTTTCATTCTAGCCTTCCCTTCTTGCTTATTTATAACTCCTCTCTGAGAGAAACAAATCTAGCTCTCACCTTTCACCATCCATTTACTTTTTGGTTCATTCTCAGTATAGCTCCAATCAAGTTCAGAATTGCTAACTCAAACCCCTGTAAGAAATTTATCATTTACACTACAGTGCTATGCACAGTTCCTTTTGTCTTTAGCCTTACAATTTCCTATCAAAACACATTTTCAAAAGTTGCTTAGGTCAGATCCTTTTTCTTCTTCACTGGTTTTCAGCCTTTTACATGAAGATTTCTATACACACAAAGCATCTCCTTTAATTGTGAGAAAGATTGCTTCTGATTACTTCAAATAATAACACATTGTAAAAAAAATTAGCATATTAACCGAGAGGTTTCTATTTAATTCCTCTATTTGCCAGGTGAGAATGAAGTAATTTTCATCAAAGCACATAATTTAAACCAGAACAGATGGTGCTACGTGATTCATGTATTGACTGTTTTATACACGCTAGAGAATTGGTGAAAGTCATAGACAAGTATGGCTAAGCTATGTGAGTATGTCCTGATTCAGTATGCAGGTTCTTTTTCCTGTAGCATGTGGTCATTAATCAGCCATTTCTATTCTATCATCTGATACCAAACTGCATTGGAAGAGTTGGTACTATATACTAGGATTTTTATTTTATTTTATACAATATTTTTTCTCTAAGAATTCCTCAGATGTCTTTTAACCTCAAGTGTCATATTGATATACAGTTAACTGATGATTACATAATGGTATAATTCCAGCTTTTTTCCTAATGATGTAATGTTTTTATTCCACAGATATTGGTAAATTATCTATAAAGTGCAGTGTTAGCTAACATCAGTTTTCTATTGCTGTGTAGCAAATTACTACAAACTTAGCAGCTTAGAAGAATACCTATCTATTATCTTACTGTGTCTATGGAACAGGCTCTCTTCTCAGAGTTTCACTAGGCTATAATAAGGGTGTCATCTGGGCTACGTTCTCATCTAGAGACTCAACAATGAAAGGATCCCCTCCCAAGCTCATATAGGGAGTTGGCCAAATTTATTTCCCTATAACTGTATGACTAAGGACCACTCCATTTCACTGGTTGTTGCCTGGAGGTCAATCTGAGATCCAGAGGCAACTCCCACACTGCCCTTCATCATGGTCCTGTCCATAGGCAGTTTCTTTCTTCAAGACCAACAAGAGCATTTTTTCTTCCAGGCTGCCAGGATGGAGCCTTATATAAACATAATCATAGGATTGGCATCCACACCTTTGTCATATTTTATTGATGAGAAGCAATCCTAAGGCTCTGCTCCTAATCAGGAGACAAAGGGATTATACAAGAATGTGAGTCTTGGGGAGGGGGGTAGGGGATCACCTAATGGTGTGTCTGCCACATTATTGTTGTGGATGTTAGGGTAAATATACATACTCTCACTACTTATAAATTTTTCTATCTAGTGTGGCAGCAGATAATAAGAAAGTAAAGAAGATGTAAAATAATTACAAATATCAATGTGCTACACAGCAAAAATAAACAGGCTGCTAAGAAAGATAATAACAGAGGGAAAATCTTCTTCAGACGGACTAGTATTGAATGGCTTTGGAAGTCATGCAACTTTCTGAGGACTGAGACCTAAAGGATGAGAAAGAGCTCACCATGAGAAGAACGGCAAAGGGAAGGGGGCAGAGTGTTTTAGACAGAAGAAATAGAATAATCCTAGAAGTGGATGGGTAGAGTGACTTGCCTAAGAAGCTGCAATAAGGCATGTGTGACATAGTATAATTAAAGAAGGATATGGATATATAGAGACCATTTATAGATTTTGAGGCCAAGACATGAGTTTACATTTTATTTTAAGAGCAATGGGTATCTGTGTGTGGGAAAGTGGCATGATCTGATTTATAAGTGAATAATCTTCCTCTGTTAAATAAGAAACAGTTGGAAGAATAGATGAGGAATGACCAATTAGGAGGTTATTATATTGTTTCAGACAAAAGGTGGCTGAGGGTTGGCTAAGAATGGTGACAGAGGACACAAATGAGGTGTATAGATTCAAAATACATGTTCAAGGTAGAGTATATGGATTTGGTCTCAGTTTTAGATCATGATACATCAAAATTAAAATATTGAATGCACATATCTGGACCTCAGAAAAAAACATTTAGAAAACTTTTATTTCATTTTATTTCATTTTATTTTATTCTATTAGGATCCACGCCCAGCATGGAGCCCAATGTGGGGCTTGAACTTATGACCCTGAGATCAAGTCCTGAACTGTGATCAAGAGTCAGATGCTTAACTGACTGAGATACACAGGTGCCCCAATATTTAGGTAGTATTTAAAGCCATAAGAAAGGCAACTATCACTTAGGGAAATGATCATGTAAAGAAGTGGGCCTAGCACCCTTACAGTAAATGCTCAATGGATTAAGAGTATATAGCAATGGAATATGGCGAACTGTGGCTAGTAAGTTGGGAAGAGAAAAAAAGCAAGAAAATATGAAATTGTGAGGACAAGAGAGGTTAGTTTTCCCATTGAAGGAAACAAAAAAACAAACAAACATATCTGTTGCAATCAAAAGGTGCATAACATGAGGACAGACTGTCTCTCTGTCACATTTGGGCAATTTTCACAGTATTTCCAAATTTTTTCATTATTATATTTGCTGTAGCAAACCGTGATCAGTTATCTTTGATGTTCCTATTGTAGTTGTTTTGCAGCGTCGTGAACCACACTCATATAAGATAGTGAACTTAACTGAAAATGTTGTGTGTGTCCGACCGCTCCACTGACCAATCTTGGGACTCCCTATTCCCTGAGACACAACAATATTGAAATTAGGCCATTTAATAACCCTACAATTTCTTCTAAGTGTTAAAGTGAAAGGAGAGTCACATCTCTCACTGTAAATCAAAAGCTAGAAATGATTAAACTTAGTGAGGAAGGCATGTCAGAAGCTGAGATAGCCTAAAAGCTAGGCCTCTTGCACCAGTTAGTCAAGTTGTGAATACAAAAGAAAAGTTTTTGAAAGAAATTAAAAGTACCATTTCAGTGGACACATAAATAAGAAAGTGAAACAGCCCTGTTGCTGATATGGAGAAAGTTTTAATGGTCTGGATAGACGATCAAATCAGCTATAACATCTCTTATATCAAAGCCTAATTTAGAGGAAGACCCTAAGTCTCTTCCATTATATGATTCTATGAAGGCTGAGAGAGGTAAGGAAGCTGAAGAGGAAGAGTTGGAAGGTAGCAGAAATTTAAGGAAGGAAGCCAATTCTATAACATGGAAGTGCAAGGTAAAGCCACGATTGCTAATGTAGAAGCCACATTAAGTTACCCACATCTAGCTAAGATGACTAGCAAGGTGGTTACACCAAACAACAAATTTTCAAGGTAGATGAAACTGCCATCTATTGGAAGACGCCAACTAGGACTTTCAAAGCTCGAGAGTAAATAGTAAAATTTAAAGGAAGCCTATCACAATTGGATAAAGCAAGGTCAATGAGCTTTCACAGACTTCACCTCACCAGGTGAAGAAACTCAACTAGTTGAAGTGATGGCTGAGGGAAACGGCACGGTTAGTGGGAAAGGAATTTATGTATTTCAATTAATGTTTCATGATCAGTCACAGAAACAAGCAATTAAGTAGATATGTGCATTTTCCTTTCTTGTTTGTTAATTACATATTTGTGTATAATCACTTTTTGCCTATTTCCTTTTCCCTCTTATTTTCTAAGAATATGGATGTGGTTAACTTTAGAATGCCATCCCTAAGTTATAGATTTTCTAGGTAATAATCCTCAAACTTTAATAAAACTAAATAAAAAAAAACACTCTGTAGGAAAATTTCTCATGAACTCCTCTATATCTCTGTGCCAGGTAAAGTTTTCAAGGATAATCTGATTTTAACATAATTTATTCTATTCCCTTTTGCCATTGATCCCAGGATGTTGCATGTATTTGTTTCTAAGAATGACAAAGATATTTATGTTGCTTATCCCAGAAAATCCACTATTGCCTATCAGAGCTGAAATGTTGTGCCTAGCTTGGCCTTTTCTCCCTTTCTAGCTTTATTCCACATCACACGCCTCCTCACTTCATACAGCAACAACACGGGACTACTGTTCCTTATCCAAATATCCCATGCACTGTTAGTCTCTGACCCCCGATCATACCTGCTCACTGCCTAAACTGCCAATTATCACCAAATCCATCCTCTCACTCATGAAATGCACAATATGAAATCCAGATCGACTCTTAACTCATACAGAACTTCCTGATCCCTTTAGCAGAATAAATCACTCCTTTGTTCTTCCATAACACATTTATCACTAATCATAAAAAGATAGTGACTGAGAAGATGAACACACATATGCATTGGGAATTATCATATTCATTATTGTATTCTCATTGTTTAACACATATATAACATGAGATGGCTATATTAATGAATTAGTTTATAATCATATGGAAGTATTACAACATGGTTAGTGGCCTAAGCATAGATAAATATCAATAGTAGAGCAAAGTGAGTGGTTAAAGGCAGTGAGACCTGGCACAAATTATATAATACCTATAATCCTCAATTTCCCTAACTGTAAAATGAGTATAACTGAATCTACTTCATGAATTTGTAGTGAAGATGAAGTGAGAAAATCTGCACATAACTCTGGGCAATGATATTTTTCTGTTAATATCACCTATAAAAGCAATTACTACAATTACGAAGGTTATCAGGAGTATGTTATTGTGATTAAGTATACAGATCTCGGAGCCACCTGTTTAGATGAAAGTCCCACTCTGTCCTTTACCAGCTGAATAACCTTGGGCAAGTCATTTAGCCTCAGATCCTCATTTTCAGATAGCATCATAGTTCAACTTCATAAGGTTTTTGTGACAATTAATACACAGAAGATACTTGGATAGAACCTGAAAACAATAAATACTAAGTGATTAGCTCTTATGACTAAACCTAGACTAAATAAGAAAAGGTGGAGGGAGTGAACAGTATAATCCACTTCCATCGTCTGGTGAAATGATTTTTACAGTTAGATGGTGATGCACTTCTAATTTGAACTAAACATTAACAATGGAAAGTGTGTGTTTATTTCTTGAATAACTCATTATGCTTATTAGACTTTAAACTCTTAAAATATAATCACCATGCAGACAATCTATTAATATTTCGTTAGAACCTGGATTAAAGGGAAACATGGAGTTAACACTCATAAATAAAAACCAGAAACATTTTCCCTGAAGTGAAACTTGTAAAGTAGAAATCACACACACACACACACACACACACACACACACACACACACACACAAATATGATGATGATTATACATTGAATTTTCTGTAGATAGTGAGTTATATACATCTGTTAGAAAGCAACCAGCCCATATTTATTCAACATCTCAGACAACAAAAGTTAAAATGACAGCTTCCTGAGTGTTTCCCAAGTACATCAATCAGTAATAATACTCACAAGCTCTCTAAGCAAAGTTTTTGAGGAGTATCTATCAATTCCTTTAACTCTCTCTCTCTTTCTGGAAGATTTGCATGAAGTCTTTGGAAGGCACACTCCCTAAGGCAGATGAATTTGTTACATTAAGAAAAAGTTCCTAATATTGTCACAGTTAAAGCATAAGACTAAATTGTTTCTGATGGCTAAAAAGCAAACAACAATAGCACAACTAAGGCAAGAACAAACAAGCAAGAGAGAGACAGAGGGAGACAGATTGTTTCAGGTGTGGAGGGGTTAATAGCTCACATTTCCCTCCATGATATTCTCCAGGGTTAATTCTACACTTGGGTTTAATGACAAATATTCCAATATGCTAACATACCCGTTCTAAATTAGCATTATCACTGTGTAATCTGGATAGCTGCTGAGAACTCAACAGAATTGTCATTAACTGAAGTTCATGACTAGTGAAGAGTACTAGATTACTCAGAGTAAATGCATTAAGCTTCAGCATGAAACATTTAGCTCATATCTTATTCACATAATAGCGTAAAGATCAATTAGTCCTCTTGATAACCTAAGGAGATAGCCTCCACTTCAAATATGAGATACTGGAGAGATTATTAAGGTAACTGATACAAGAATATCCACTTTTTGATATGTAATTAGTGTCATCTGACCCATAGTTATTATTATGTTTTATGTGACAGGAGCCAAATAGAAACAGTCATTATGAAACAATTGGGCTATGGTTTTCTTCCACTTTAGGATAAAGTGAAAACGTTCTCACAAAATTCTCAGCAATGATCCTTCCAAATTGAATTTTCAATCAAAACTGAATTTTCATTTCTTTTTTTTTTTTTTTAAGATTTTATTTATTTATTAGACAGAGATAGAGACAGCCAGTGAGAGAGGGAACACAAGCAGGGGGAGTGGGAGAGGAAGAAGCAGGCTCCTAGCGGAGGAGCCTGATGTGGGGCTTGACCCCATAACGCCGGGATCACGCTCTGAGCCAAAGGCAGACGCTTAACCGCTGTGCCACCCAGGCGCCCCCTGAATTTTCATTTACTCCTCTTTTACTTTTCATATTTTTAAAAATTTATTTTAAAATGTGTGCTTTACAATGTGATGATTAGAATCTTTAACTCTCAATTAGAAGCAATGACAGCAACAATTAGGTCTATTGCTTGGAGGCCTATAAAAGCCATGCGTGATTAAAGCTTCTAAGATCAACAGGCATTTTACACTCCATAAACCAATTTTATATTTAATGTTATTTGCCAATGTGAATGTGTGTGTTTTAATAACTGCCTATAACATGTTTTCCAGTATGTCTGTTCTTCAAAATGTGAAAAGTCAAGTCAAGAAACATTAGTAACATTTGAGATGACATAGAAAATACATCACTTCTGACCTGGAGGAGTGTTCTAGCTGAGTACCAAGGCATCTAAGGACATACTCTGTAATTCAGCTGAAGGGTCATTTTCCCTTGTCACTTACACAGTGTGTAACCTCTGCTTCAAACAAGAGAGGTAAATTATGTGCAGTGTGGGTAAGACGGATGGATGAAGGAAAAAGGCATTTCTGTCTTCAAATCTGGCGTACATCTCCAATAGCTCAGCAGCTCTGTCAAAGATTATGTCAGCATACACTGCCTTGGAAAAGGAAGGAGATTATGCCGAGACATAAACTGAAAATAGTAACTATAAACTGATTATTTTCTTCTCTTTAATAAAATATCTAGTACTTTCATGTTTTAAATACTCTTCAAATCATAAGCTTTTGTATGTGGTGTACATGTAGAAACTCATTTCATAACAATTGATAAAAAATTGTATAGAATAAAGCGATTGTTTCATGAATGACTTCAATTTTTTTTTTTTTTTTTTTTACTTTGAAACAACTATAGACTCACAGGAATTTGTAAAAATAGTACAGGGAGGTGCTGTATGCCAATCACCCATTTCCTCCCTAATAGTAACATCCTATATGACCATGGTACACTATCAAAACCAGAAAATTGATAAATGACTTTTTAAAGATACTACAATTACAAAATTTTAGGTTCTATTTAATATTATAATGAAATTATTAGACAATCCAACTATTTTTGTTTTCATTTTTAAACATTTTTTTTAACCTATTTTGAAGTAAGGAATAATGCACTATTTCACTGAAGAGATTATAAGAATCTAGGATTACAAAGTAAATCTGTTTTTGTTTAGTAACAAGAAATTGTTTTGCATTTGTTGAAGGTGTGGATACTTTAAATTTCCATATGATAAATATGCATGAGTAAACTTGCTTTCTAGTAACATTCTTCACATTTATATGACTATTATTTTTATAAAGCTTAGACTACTTACCAATGCTACAAATATTACAATACATTTTTATGCTATTCCTGATAAGCTGAAGAAAATATTGAGGATTTCCACTGTTAAATTAATTAAACAAGGAGGCCATTAGACAGATGGTTCTAATTCTGTGGTAGCCTACCTAAGCAAACCAAAATCTAAGCTTGCAAATGCCTCAAAAGGTTACCAAATGCTAAGGACAACCAATCACAAACAGCCAACCAGGCTTTATGCTATAGCCAATCAAAAAACTTCCTTTCTTTCTTTGCTCATCTTCTCTATATATGTCTTACCCTGGCTCCTGTCCAGGAGCCCTCCTAATCACTTTAGGTTTGCCTTTGCCCAATTCGAATAGATTTTTTCTAAAAAAAAAACTCAAAAATTTTAATATGCCTCAGTTTATTCTTTTAATACTACTCACAAAAAATTGTATTTCCAACATTTATCTGAAAATCAATTTTTTTGAATTCGTAATGCATTTTTACATTGGAAAAATTGTCAGAAATAAAGATTAGTTTGTTCAGCAGATAATGATTCACATTTGCAATGAAACAGTGGGAAAATACTGTTGCAAAATAAATACTTAAAAAGAAAAAACCACAAGGGGTGCCTGGGTGGTTCAGTAGATTAAGTGTCTACATCTGCCTTAGGCTCAGGTCAGGGTCCTGGGATCTAGCCCCATATGGGGACTTCCTGCTCAGCACAGAGCCTGCTTTTCCCTCTCCCTGTGCCCCTCCCTCCCACTGGTGCTCTCTCAAATAAATAAAATCTTAAAAAAAAAAAAGAAGATAAACACAAGTCAACAGACAAAAATTAATAATAATAAATGCTGATAACCTAAAAGAAGAAAACATAATTAGAAAAAGCAACTTTTGTAGAAAGTTTGCAAAGTTTCTTACATACTTTCAATTGATATAAATATTGAGGGTCCTGGATTTTTACGATGTCTCATTTCCTTTTCCTTTTTAAAAAATATTTGATATAATACACTGTATTATTTCTATAATATACAAATCATAATTAAGGTCAAATTGGCTTAATTTTCATTGTGAAGGAAAAGTTTGAGCAATAATGATTTGAGTGAGGTTGTAAAGGAGGGATAAACGACAGATGTTAAAATGATATATTTTCTTCTCAAGAGGGGAAAAAATGGCATTGAGGTGAAATTAATCAGAATACACATAGCAGAGAATTCTGTTTCAAGCAAGCATTTGCTGTAAATGATATAACTTTTTCTTTCTGCAATTATGTATTCCATCAGCAGAGTGATTATTACATTTATTCATTCATTCAACCCATGTAAAGTAATACACTGGGTTTTTTTGTTTGTTTGTTTGTTTTTAGCAACTGCTTTTTCTTTAAGGCACCAACCAATTAAATTCTTTTAGTACAAAGTAAAATGTATGCTCACAAATACTCCAAAACATGAACATACACAGATATTTTTGGAAAAATAAAAAATAATATATTTTAAAGAAGCAAGGTGTGAAATTGGGCTAGAATTGAATTAAGGAATTCATCTCATAGCAGGTAATATATAATTCAGATTTACAATAAGATGCAATGAACAGATGCATATACCAATTTATAGGGAATGTGGAATTAATTTAGGGGAACAGAAAAAAATAGAAAAGACAGGTCACAATATTATTGTGAGTGATTATTAATTATAAACTAATTATTGTGGGCATTGTTAGACGCACATGAATAGGAAATTCTACATTTTCACTTGCGGGTGACATTAATAGAGTCAGATCAACAGTGTCTGTAAAATGGATTTGTAAGAGATTGAGATAGGTGGTAATTTCCACAGAGATAAACACCATAAGTAGAGGTATGGTTTAGCAAATGGAAGGTAAAGATTGGGTGAGAAACAAAACAAGATATATATATGTATATATACAATTTCCAAAGAAGAAGATAAGTCAAAATTGACTTTAGTCTCTTGTCCAAGGAGTTTAGAAGATTTTGTAACTGAAAAATAGTAAAAGCTACAAAAGGAGTTAGGCTAGGTAAGAAAAAGAAATGAATTGAGTTTAGATGTGTTGAGTTTAAAGGGATCATGATAATTACATTTGACATATCCAGAGGGAGAGATGAGGACTGACGTAGAATTGTAATTAGATATTTTTAAAAAGAATGGAGATTCACTTAATCTACTTCAAATTGTGTGTCTTCATCCTTATAGATACACATTCTAATTGCATCTAAGAAAGTTCCAACAAACAGGACTCTACAGAACAATTCTCAGAAGGCCATGGTGGACTTAAGGCAGCTCTAGAGACTTCAACACAAGGAGTCTATGTGCACCTTTTCCAATCAGCTATGGGTAGGAGGAAGTGGGTGCTATAGTTTTCTGAACATGTACGCCTAGGATTTTCACTGTGAGGGATTCTCTGGGTAGGATAGTAGACCACAGAATGGACTGCATGATTTATTAGGCTGTGGTAGAAAGGATTCTATGTGGTTAACAAATCTATTTCATTTTCATCCTGGGTACATAGCTCAGCTATATTGTCCTGCCTCCTCTGCAGTTAAGCAGGCCCTGTGATTAAGTTCAGAGCAAAGAAATTTGCTTTGTAAATATGTTTGCCACTTTCAGTCCTGATACCTTGAAAGTCCTCTATGGTCTTTCTAATTTATCTCCTCTCCACCTACTAGCAGGGTGATGTCAGGAGAATCTTAAATCCACATGTTGAAGATGGCATGGAAAGAGTTGGGATCTGTGAATCATCACTTGGGTTAAAGCAACTGAGCCTAATGAGTGCAAAAAGAAACTTTTACTGAAAGTCACTGAAATTTAAGGGCTTGCTCTATCAGGTAACATTAATTATCCTGATATATTTATTCAATGGCATATATAGTATATATTTTTTTCCAAACTTAAGTTATGAAAGAAAACGACGTTTTAGGAAAAAAACTACCTACCATAAAGAGGACAATTTGTTTTGATTAAACTAGTTAGAATCTTTTTGTTTATAAATATAATTATAAAACTGATGCATTAAACTCTCTATAAATAAAATTCCAATGTACATGAACTTAATATACCTGTAGGGTTATTTGTCTCTGATTTGGGATGACTTGTCTCTCTGGAACCAATCCCATTTGATTCTTTTAATCATATTGAGAAAGAAATGTCTGATGGCTAAAATTTAGAATTCTTACAAAAGGATTTTCTAGTTCCCCTATCATGATTGATTCTTACTGGTTGCTCATGCAGACCTCTATCTGAACCTGGAAACTAATACATTCTCCTGGCCTGGGATCTGAATCATTCTCATAATTCAAAAAGCAGTATTTCCCTTATCTATAGTTGCCTTGTACATTGTATCCTACCTGTCTGCTAAGGCTGAATAGAGTTTTCAATTTTTTTTTTTCTCACTAGGTCAAATGACAGATTCGATGAAGAAAGTCCCCTAAAGCTTAATTCTTTTAGGCCTTGGAAAAGATATGTCAAAAAGATCACTGAGGTCCTCTGATCTCAGTTTAAGGAATCTTGCTTTAATAGGACAAGGATCCTAAAAAAATAATAATAATAATAATTAAGGAGACTCTCTATTCTGATATTACATCTGAAAGCCTTTCTTTTTTTTTTTTCCTTACAGGTTTCTGCTCAGATTCTAAGTATTTTATTGTGACACAATTTATCTTCCATGAGATTCTTCCATTTAAGTGTACAATTCAATGATTTTTAGTAAATTTACTGAATTATCAACCATCACCATAATCTCGCTTCAGGAAATTTCATCAACTCGACAAGATCCCTAAGGTCTACTTAGCAGATATCCTTTTGATTAAAATCGTTCTTGTTCTGACCACAATTTTGATTCTGACTACTTGGGGAAAAAAAAAAAAAAACCCACATCATTAATGCATCTTAAAGTTTTGAAAAAATTTGTACGCTAAATTTCACTATAAACATTTTCTTGACTGAATAGTACTCACATAGAGGTATTTTTATTTCTGAGCTATTTCTTTCTTTTTTTTGGATCATGTGAATGGTTAAGATGTATCTTCATTTAGTTTCTCCCAAAGCAGAGCCTGATTCAAGAACGCGGGCACAGATCCATTTTTTTGGATAATGATCCCCCAAAGAAGGAAATGAAATTGGAATGCAGGAAAGCTAGCAAACAGTGTGTAGTTGAGCTAGTCACCTGTGTGGCCACTGAGGTTTGCTACCACTGGGGGACCTCTGAGAAACCTGTACATTGTGCCTTAGAACTATTCCTCTGAAAAATAGGAAATGGATGCATTTAGCCACTGAGGACCCTTCTCTCATTGATTGGGGGTTTTCCCCAGGGTGGGAATTCACTTACATATCAAGGCTGTCCTTTGCCTGGTTTAAGTCACCCTCTCATTGCTTTAGAGAAAAGTCCTTATACAGGAAAAGAAAAGATTCGAAAGATATTTGAGCTGAAATTTGTGCAGCATGCGCAGGAATTGTCTACCAAATTGAAGCATTGTCATATCCAAAGCTTCAAGGAGTGATCCCAACATCTCTATTATATTTTTCCCCCACCTTGATCCTGCAGCCTTAAGATCCATTCTCAATTATATTTTCCCAATTCCTGTTCTGGAATTAATTTAGTGAGTAAAATATTTCCTCTAGTATCAAGACCATAATTCCCTGCTTGGCCTATGCTGAGACTTGACCAAAGTTATTTTTAGACATCATAGGGGCAGATATGAGTGAATTTGAGAAGAAAATTCATCTTGTAATGCATCTGACTCAGTTGATGTCTCAGCACTGACTCCATCAAAGCAGATCTTATAATACTGAGAAGAGTGAGGGAGCTGCCCTTACCAAGTGGAGGACTCAGGGTATTTCACCCACTTGCTACCATTTCAGCTCCTAGCATTTCACTTCTTCCTGTCTGGTTTTCAGTGGTGCGGTCCTCGTTATATCAGCTGAGTTAACCAGTCTCAGGATCCCACAGAGGGTCTGATTTCTAGGGCCACTGTCAACAGAAATTGTCTTTATGTGGGTTCCCCTAAAACAAGGCCTGAGACCAAGAATTATGTACATGTGGTTGCTTGGGGAAAGGATTCCAAGAAGCAGGAGTGAGGGATTGGGAAGAATGAGAGAAGGTAAAATGAAAAACCAATAAAGCTGTATTATTGATTTGGTTACTAGTCGTGACACCTGGTGCTCAATCCTCCTAGAAATACTCTGAAGGACCTAGTAGAATGCACCTGAGAATTTCCCATCTGTAAGAGAAGAGATTAGCATTATACATTAGCTCCTGATGCTCATTTGTTGATTATTGTCTCTGGGATATTCAGAAATTCAGTTATTGTGGACTCTCTCTTAGATTGTGCAAACTCATGGTTTTGAAGAAAGCCCAAATCAGAATAGTGGAGAAAAGAGAGAGAGGGAGAGAAAGCAGAGATAGGAAGCTAGAACTTGGAAGGGAAGTAGGCAGAATGAACATACGTTTTTGCAAACAGATGAATGGGGGATAAGGAAATGTGGTGTGGGCACAGCTGCTAAAATATGGGTTTGGGAAAAGGTGACGCTGGATAGATCTTATATAAAATTTCCCCAAATGAGGGGCACCTGGGTGGCTCAGTCGTTAAGCGTCTGCCTTCGGCTCAGGGCGTGATCCCAGAGTCCGGGGATCAAGTCCCACATTGGGCTCCCTTCTCCACTAGGAGCCTGCTTCTTCCTCTCCCACTCCCCCTGCTTGTGACCCCTCTCTCGCTGGCTGTCTCTCTCTCTGTCAAATAAATAAATGAAATATTAAAAAAAAAAAGTTCCCCAAATGAAGCCTTATGTTTGGAAAGGGGTAGATACAGCAATGATCTACTTAAAACTGGCCACTCACCGAAAACCAGGGATTCTCATTGGTTGACACTGTAGATAGAACTTAACCAAAAGCTGTATGCCTCTTTCCCTCCATTGGAAAAGTTATTAGAGTTAAGGGAGTTACTTCAGCCAAGTTTCCTGAGAATTGACTAAAATTAATTTTTGGCCACTCAGTGGAAACCAAGTCCCATCTTTGAAAGATAAAGAGAACTACATTCCTTACACTCTGATGGATTGATAGTCATAATTGCTTCATATTTTGGGTCTTTCTGAACTTTCAAAGAATCCTCTTATGGTACATAACTGCAACAGTGGCCATTTGAAAGCCCAGTACTGGAATTAAAGGCAATTCACCCTGAAACAAGGGCTATAACCCTGTAAAAAAGTGATGTGCAGAGATGAGGTGCACTCTCAGAAGTCATTTGTGATTTCAAGAATATCAGTCGACTGTGCTGAGGCTCAGTATGATGGAGTACTATAGTGAGCTTTAAACTAGTTATAGATTCAGGTAGTATACAAAGGGAAGAAAAAAGTCAAATGCAACTTGGTTAATGTACTGAAAGGTTTAAATTTTCTCACTTCTAGAGTCAGATAATAGGAAATAGCAGGGAGGGATGAAAAATGTGATTTTTAAAATCACTATGACTATAGACTGAAATTTTGTGTCTCCCCAAAATTCATATGTTGAAATCTAGTCTCCAATGTGATGGTATTAGGATATGGGGCCTTTGGGTGTTAATCAGGTTATGAAAATAAAGCCCTCATGAATGGGATTCGTGCCCTTATAAAAGAGACCCTCTCGCCCCTTCCACCATGTGAGGTTACAGCAAGAAGACAGCCTACCATGAACCAGAAAGCAGGCCCTCACCAGACACTGCGTCAGCAGGCACCTTGATCCTGGACTTCCTAGACTCTAGAACTGTGAGAAATAAAGTTCCATTGTCCATAAGTCACCCAATATATGGTATTATAATAGAAGCCTGAATGAACTAAGACACACTATATAAAAAACTGAATTTTAGTGAGAATCTGTACTCTTCTTATAGGGTTATGTTCTCAGAGTCTGCTCAAATCACCAAGGTAGAGCCATCCATACAATGCCAAGTTGTGGCACCTCTTAAAGATTGTATTTATTTGTTTGAGAGAGAGAGAGAGACAGTGCTTGAGGAGGGGGGAGGCAAGCAGACACCATGTTGAGCTTGGAATCAGATGTGGGGCTTGATCTCAAGACTCAGAGATCATGACCTGAGCTGAAACCAAGAGTCAGACACTTAACTGATGAAGCAACCCAGGTGCTCCAAAGCTGTGGGATCTTGATGTGCTACACTTCAGTGTGACATGGATTCATTAACCAAAATGGTACTTTTGTAGAGTACCATAAAATTGGAGGAAGAGAGTGTAATGGAGGATGTTGTTGCCCTAACTAGATCCCATTTACCAGTATTTGTAGTCTATCCCTCGCTGCTGGGAATTGTTACCCTTTCTCTGAAGAATTCCCCATGATCATATACATGAGGCTAGAAAAGTCCTGCCCTCTTTCATCAAGGTTTGACCGAAGAAATTTGTGCTCCAGAGTTTTCCCTGTGAGGTTGAACATAGTATTCAGCTGAGGCCACCTTCTTGCTTAGCTTTCCCCCATCTCATATTATTTCCTTTACTCTTTCTGGAGTAATCACTTGAATATGATTCCAAGTCTTAGGCTTTACTTTAAGAAAACTCAACCCAAGAGACACCTCCAGGGCTGGCTGCATATGTATGCAACCTATACAGTCTCAGAGGTCTTTAATGTTCTGCTGTTGTCTTGAAATTCTAAATTTCTGAACAAGGAGTCTATAATCTTTATTTTCACTCAGCTCTGCTGACACCAAACTTTAAGGTCCTCAACATCCCATATAGCTCTACACATGGAACAAATTAAGATATTATTTAAGAGTTAGAAGCATTTTGATTCCTTTTTCACCTGATAAAGAAAACAAACAGCTTGAAATAAGCAGTATGCACAAAAACCCCACAAATTGTAACACAGGAGTTTAAAGTAAGAATTAGGACACCTTAAGAATCTGAGGAGACACTATGGGACTACACAAGGTTGACATTTTACCTGCCATCATTTTCCTAGTCTTATAGAGACATCTAAATTCTAGAAACTCTCTGGAGGAAGAATCCATATTTGGACAGTGTGGTTGGGGTCCTAGTCTTGATTGCCTCCCACCATGATGGCAAAGAAAGTGTGTACTTCTTGTTATATAATGGAACTGTATATTCCTTATCCAAGCCCGAGGTAGGTTCTGTATTAAAAAGGTCAAACTTTCTCAGTAGAAGTAACCAGAGTTGAGTTAACATAGCTCTTCCTCGAAGAAAATGTATCAACCTTAGGTAAGAAAGTAAGGACTTTAACAAATAAGGAGAATTAATAGACATAATTCAGAGAACTTTAGATATCTTGTAGTTAATGCATTGTATTACACTGGGAATTTGCATCCCAGAGACACAAATAAAGTCATTAGTAAAGCTCCCCCCTTTTGTTGTTGGAGATAGGTACATCGAGAAAAGAAATACAGTCACCCAATAGTAAAACACAGATTCACGAATTTTTTGGAAAGGCAGGGTGGAGAAATATAGGAAGATGTTATTTTGGTTTATGAACTCTCCACCCCACTGCCATTCTTTGTCTCTCTGAGTCTCTGAGCTTTCTTACAGTCCAGGGGGCTAAAGAATATTCTACCTTCATCATTCTGGGGATAGGATAAAGGCATTTAAAGATTACAGAAATTTAAATACTCACTTAAAAATGTGAATGATTTTATTAAATACAATTTAACTTTCTTTCTGTAGCAGAACGTATAGTCTTTACCCNACTGAATTTTAGTGAGAATCTGTACTCTTCTTATAGGGTTATGTTCTCAGAGTCTGCTCAAATCACCAAGGTAGAGCCATCCATACATTGCCAAGTTGTGGCACCTCTTAAAGATTTTATTTATTTGTTTGAGAGAGAGAGAGAGACAGTGCTTGAGGAGGGGGGAGGCAAGCAGACACCATGTTGAGCTTGGAATCAGATGTGGGGCTTGATCTCAAGACTCAGAGATCATGACCTGAGCTGAAACCAAGAGTCAGACACTTAACTGATGAAGCAACCCAGGTGCTCCAAAGCTGTGGGATCTTGATGTGCTACACTTCAGTGTGACATGGATTCATTAACCAAAATGGTACTTTTGTAGAGTACCATAAAATTGGAGGAAGAGAGTGTAATGGAGGATGTTGTTGCCCTAACTAGATCCCATTTACCAGCATTTGTAGTCTATCCCTCACTGCTGGGAATTGTTACCCTTTCTCTGAAGAATTCCCCATGATCAGATACATGAGGCTAGAAAAGTCCTGCCCTCTTTCGTCAAGGTTTGACCGAAGAAATTTGTGCTCCAGAGTTTTCCCTGTGAGGTTGAACATAGTATTCAGCTGAGGCCGCCTTCTTGCTTAGCTTTCCCCCATCTCATATTATTTCCTTTACTCTTTCTGAAGTAATCACTTGAATATGATTCCAAGTCTTAGGCTTTACTTTAAGAAAAGTCAACCCAAGAGACATCTCCAGGGCTGGCTGCATATGTATGCAACCTATACAGTCTCATAGGTCTTTAATGTTCTGCTGTTGTCTTGAAATTCTAAATTTCTGAACAAGGAGTCTATAATCTTTATTTTCACTCAGCTCTGCTGACACCAAACTTTAAGGTCCTCAACATCCCATATAGCTCTACACATGGAACAAATTAAGGTATTATTTAAGAGTTAGAAGCATTTTGATTCCTTTTTCACCTGATAAAGAAAACAAACAGCTTGAAATAAGCAGTATGCACAAAAACCCCACAAATTGTAACACAGGAGTTTAAAGTAAGAATTAGGACACCTTAAGAATCTGAGGAGACACTATGGGACTACACAAGGTTGACATTTTACCTGCCATCATTTTCCTAGTCTTATAGAGACATCTAAATTCTAGAAACTCTCTGGAGGAAGAATCCATATTTGGACAGTGTGGTTGGGGTCCTAGTCTTGATTGCCTCCCACCATGATGGCAAAGAAAGTGTGTACTTCTTGTTATATAATGGAACTGTATATTCCTTATCCAAGCCCGAGGTAGGTTCTGTATTAAAAAGGTCAAACTTTCTCAGTAGAAGTAACCAGAGTTGAGTTAACATAGCTCTTCCTCGAAGAAAATGTATCAACCTTAGGTAAGAAAGTAAGGACTTTAACAAATAAGGAGAATTAATAGACATAATTCAGAGAACTTTAGATATCTTGTAGTTAATGCATTGTATTACACTGGGAATTTGCATCCCAGAGACACAAATAAAGTCATTAGTAAAGCTCCCCCCTTTTGTTGTTGGAGATAGGTACATCGAGAAAAGAAATACAGTCACCCAATAGTAAAACACAGATTCACGAATTTTTTGGAAAGGCAGGGTGGAGAAATATAGGAAGATGTTATTTTGGTTTATGAACTCTCCACCCCACTGCCATTCTTTGTCTCTCTGAGTCTCTGAGCTTTCTTACAGTCCAGGGGGCTAAAGAATATTCTACCTTCATCATTCTGGGGATAGGATAAAGGCATTTAAAGATTACAGAAATTTAAATACTCACTTAAAAATGTGAATGATTTTATTAAATACAATTTAACTTTCTTTCTGTAGCAGAACGTATAGTCTTTACCATCAGATACTGCAGAAAATGTACGGTGANCATATTTTGGGTCTTTCTGAACTTTCAAAGAATCCTCTTATGGTACATAACTGCAACAGTGGCCATTTGAAAGCCCAGTACTGGAATTAAAGGCAATTCACCCTGAAACAAGGGCTATAACCCTGTAAAAAAGTGATGTGCAGAGATGAGGTGCACTCTCAGAAGTCATTTGTGATTTCAAGAATATCAGTCGACTGTGCTGAGGCTCAGTATGATGGAGTACTATAGTGAGCTTTAAACTAGTTATAGATTCAGGTAGTATACAAAGGGAAGAAAAAAGTCAAATGCAACTTGGTTAATGTACTGAAAGGTTTAAATTTTCTGACTTCTAGAGTCAGATAATAGGAAATAGCAGGGAGGGATGAAAAATGTGATTTTTAAAATCACTATGACTATAGACTGAAATTTTGTGTCTCCCCAAAGTTCATATGTTGAAATCTAGTCTCCAATGTGATGGTATTAGGATATGGGGCCTTTGGGTGTTCATCAGGTTACGAAAATAAAACCCTCATGAATGGGATTCGTGCCCTTATAAAAGAGACCCTCTCGCCCCTTCCACCATGTGAGGTTACAGCAAGAAGACAGCCTACCATGAACCAGAAAGCAGGCCCTCACCAGACACTGCGTCAGCAGGCACCTTGATCCTGGACTTCCTAGACTCTAGAACTGTGAGAAATAAAGTTCCATTGTCCATAAGCCACCCAATATATGGTATTATAATAGAAGCCTGAATGAACTAAGACGCACTATATAAAAAAACTGAATTTTAGTGAGAATCTGTACTCTTCTTATAGGGTTATGTTCTCAGAGTCTGCTCAAATCACCAAGGTAGAGCCATCCATACATTGCCAAGTTGTGGCACCTCTTAAAGATTTTATTTATTTGTTTGAGAGAGAGAGAGAGACAGTGCTTGAGGAGGGGGGAGGCAAGCAGACACCATGTTGAGCTTGGAATCAGATGTGGGGCTTGATCTCAAGACTCAGAGATCATGACCTGAGCTGAAACCAAGAGTCAGACACTTAACTGATGAAGCAACCCAGGTGCTCCAAAGCTGTGGGATCTTGATGTGCTACACTTCAGTGTGACATGGATTCATTAACCAAAATGGTACTTTTGTAGAGTACCATAAAATTGGAGGAAGAGAGTGTAATGGAGGATGTTGTTGCCCTAACTAGATCCCATTTACCAGCATTTGTAGTCTATCCCTCACTGCTGGGAATTGTTACCCTTTCTCTGAAGAATTCCCCATGATCAGATACATGAGGCTAGAAAAGTCCTGCCCTCTTTCGNCATCAGATACTGCAGAAAATGTACGGTGAGAGCTAAAAAGAGGCTGTAAGGTCATGATTCAATCCAAAGAGAATATCTAAGCCTTGCACATGCACCAGTGAGCTGAGCCTTGGACTGCTTATTGTCCAGTTTCTCACCAAATCCTCACTGAGATCATTTATCTATGAATATGACAGGTTAAAGAGCATGCTGGCCATCCAAACTAATCCATATATAAAGTTTAAGATTGCCTGTTTTAACGGAAAAGATGGGATGGTTCTGTCATCTTCTAACTGTAGTAAATGTTGATAATAACAATTTATAGGGTATAATGAAAATTAGAGATAATGCATGCAATATGCTAGCCCATTTTTGGTACACATAGGAGATCAAAAAAAAAAAAGAAAGAAAGAGAAGAGACGAGAAGAGAAGAGAAGAGAAGAGAAGAGAAGAGAAGAGAAAAAAAGACACTGTGACTTTCATCTCTAGAAAATTATATCCTAGTCCTCAGTAGTTAGTCCCTAAAGAATGCTTTCATTAAGCAATGTTTTAATNTATATAAAGTTTAAGATTGCCTGTTTTAACGGAAAAGATGGGATGGTTCTGTCATCTTCTAACTGTAGTAAAAGGTGATAATAACAATTTATAGGGTATAATGAAAATTAGAGATAATGCAGGCAATATGCTAGACCATTTTTGGTACACATAGGAGATCAAAAAAAAAAAAAGAAAGAAAGAGAAGAGAAGAGAAGAGAAGAGAAGAGGAGAAGAGAAGAGAAAAAAAAGACACTGTGACTTTCATCTCTAGAAAATTATATCCTAGTCCTCAGTAGTTAGTCCCTAGAGAATGCTTTCATTAAGCAATGTTTTAATGTTTTGATTTAAATTTTTATCAAGGATTTCATAGAAAGTTTTTATAAGAATTCTGTATCTTCTGAAAACTATTATCAAAGACATTTTCCATTATGTTGTGCATTCAATAATTCCAGTTTAATGATTCATGATAAACTGTTTTGAGTTTAGCATCAGAAACTGGTTTCCTACTTTTATTTTAATGTTATCAGTGGGAATCACTTTTTCTTCCTTCCTCGTTCTTTCCCTCCCTCCCTTCTTTCTTGCCTTTATTCTGCTAAAAACACAGTTGATAATCCTTGTAAAAATAGTTGATAATCCCATGTTAAGTGTTTAGCACATTCACTGGCACTGATAAAATTGCAATAAGTACATCATTACTGGACACTATGTTAGGTGTGTTACTAAGCTTGTAATATGCCTGGTTTGAAATGAATTCGAGGTTAGCTTAGTTACCTCATTAATCTCACAACAGCTCAGTTAGGCAGGTGATTATCCCTGTTGCCCATATCAAGAACTCAGACTTAAGTCAATCCTTTGATAAGTGAGTTCAATAAAAACAGTCACCAGTTATGATATAGCAAAGACAGAATAAAGTGCTCTGTAAACATCATCTCTTCCAATCCTTGAAAAAGAACACTGTGAGATATCATATATTGTCTCAATTTTCAGAGGAGGGAATGAAAGGAAATTATTTANAGGAGGAAATGAAAGGAAATTATTTAGTCAATATACATTAGAGCCCAGGCTCTGAACTCTTCTCCACTTTACCTCATCTTCTTTTACCCTCATTCTTCCCCCACCCCTTTTCTCCTCTTATTGCTTTTTAAGACATTGATATTGAGATATAATCCACACACCATAAAATTCACCCATTTAAAGTATGCAGTTCAATTGCTTTGATGTATTCAGAGTTGTGCAATTATCACCACTATCGAACTTTAGAACATTTTTGTTTTCTCCCAAATATATCTGTGCCCACTAGTAGTCACTCCCCGTTTCCTCCCATCCCCACCCCAGCCTTAAGCAACCACTAATCTACTTTCTGTCTTTATAGATTTACCTGTTCTGGAAATTTCATATGAATTCAGGTTCTTGCAATATGTACTAATTTTTTAGTATATCTCAAAATGAAAAATGCTTTGCCTATGATAGTGTTATACTTTTTTTTTTTTACTACTGTAGATGGATGGAAATATTTTGCTAATGATAAAGAAGAAAACTGCTTTTAGTTTTTGCTTCTAATAAAAAAGCAAAATGCTTTTAATTTTCATTATTTGGTTGCAGTTCAATAAAATTATCCATACTAATGGATCAAGGTAGTAATCAAGATAATAATCAAGATACTAATAATTTTATAGTCCTGAATGACTTTCTTAAAAATACAGTGCATCATTGGTAGGAGAGAAAATCTCAATAGATTCCAGGAAAAGAAATAGAAATGAAAAATGTATTGGAAATTGAATATTCTTGGAATAGCAATCCAAGTATGTAGTTGATGTCTAAACATGAAGAATAATACTTAGACTATTCCCAGTTGCCATATTCATAGTAGTAAAACTTCTCATTATGTATTTATCCATTCCCTAACTTACGACCTAGAAGACAGACATTACAAAAAGAATATATAGTCTAGATATTTCATGTGGTTTAGAATTATTTTGCTGTTGGCATGGCACAATTTCCTTAAATAAATGAATTTGAGGTTAGTGATGGTGATTTAGCAAGGGCAATTATGCTTTATTGCAAAGTGTTATAATATGCATTGTTCTCTTTACGAACTAGTTGTATGATTATAAGAACTAAATGGTATGTTGTCATATATTCCATCTTTTATCATGGCACACTGTAAAAGGAGGAATAGCAATCACAGACGAAAACAATGTCCCTTATGTTTTTGAAGGAACTAATAGCACCCTTTGGAGTTGCTAATTGGCAAAAATCTGCAACCACAGGCTTTCAAGGTACGGTTACCATGGCAAATTTGCTTTGAAGTTGGCACTTGTGAATATTTGACTTAATTTTCTGTCCAAGTTTGGGGGCTGCATGAAAAACATTGTCATTCTTCCATAGACAAGTCATTTTTGAGAAGTCCAATAAATGATTGCTGTCACAATAATTTTGGTCATTTGTATAGAGGATAAATGAACTTGTCACAAAAAGACTTTTCCTAATGTTTTGTAGTTATTTTCAACCTCTATTCTTCCCATAGCATGTGTGGTCTGTAAAAAGATGAAGGGAGAATTTTTAAAGCCATTCTCTTCTACTTTAGAAGGTCCAGCAATAAAATAATTCAAATCTCCCAAAAGCGGAAATATTAAAGGTCCAGCTCAGAGACATAGTGTTTAATTGCTAGAGTCTTAAAAATGGAGACTTTATGAAGGTCTGTGATCATATAAGATTCATTTGACCATATTGATCTTGTGCTTTCTGAAATTATAAAAAATTAAATAATGTGGCTTATAAATAAAGATTAAAATTGTTATACTTATAAACAGATAATTATTTAGATTTATAAAACCATGTTAGATTTCCCTCTTAAAATTTGTGCTTAGCAATATATTAAATGAAATATATGAAAAAAGTGTTCAAATCAACTAGACTCAGCATATATTTGAATAAGCAGAAATAAATACAGGAATGTCAAAAAAGAGAATTTAAGAAAATAGCAAGTAAAGAAAAATTTAAGGGTGAATAAAATGCTACTGTTCAATAACTGTAATGTGGTCATATAGTAAGACAGTCCACTGAAAGACAACTCTATGTGTTCTATTGCATCTTTTCCTTGCACAGTAGCACTTTCATGCTGTATCTTAATAACAGCAATCAAGTTGATACCTTGAAATTTTATCTAAAAGATGTCTAAGTTAATCAGACTAGAAGAATAGACATACCTAAAAAATTTATTAAGCAGAGGCAATGTTTGTGTTACGAAAAATAAATGTACATAGGTGTAAGCATGTTCCTGATTTTGAGATGTTTTGTATCCCCAGATTAAATCATATATTGCCTAATATTTATCTATTTTCTAGGAAATCTGAATTAACCTTATAAATAGAATAGCTATTAATTAATTACTTTCTTAGCAGTTTTGCTTAAAATTCAGTTTCTTAAAAATAGATGTAATGAAATAGGATCTGATATTCATTATTGTAGCTAACTTAAAAAAAAGATAAAATAATTTCCTTCTACTTTTTATTATTTTTTCTTATATTTCCTTATGTTCAATGACTCAAATATATTGCTTTTCAAAAATAACATATTTATATATTAAGTAAGTTACTTGATTTATAAGGGAGTCATAGTTCTTTTTTGCATTGGACATTCTGATCAGTAGAATTCTTATATAAATTTCTTGGAGCTATATTATAAATCAGTAGAAAAGTTAATTAAGAAAATTGATAAAAGTATTAGATAAGTGCTTTCTTGATTATACCTTTAAAACAATAAGAAGTAATAATACAATCAATTCTATACCATCATTCTAAAGCCCTTGAGAAACCAATAAATTGTATTGAGTAAAAGTAGTAATGATCATGCAGTTGTATACTTTATAAGAACATGGACTATTGATTACTTATTTTTTATCCTCCAGTGTATAGTTTAGTATCTTCCTAGTAGGTCTTCAGTAAATATTTTTTAAATAGTTTCTTTAAAAAAATGTAGTTTAAGCAATAATCTAGGGTTTATTTTTAAGGAAGGAACTCCTAAAAACATTAAGAGTATTTCAAAGTCATATATCTCTAAGGGCATTTTTGAGAAATCAGTTCCTGCTTCAGTGACTTCATACTGTTTAAGAGAATAAGTGGGGTTGAATCTGAGTTCTCTTATTTCCTGAAAATAATAACTAGACATCTGTTTATTCCACAAAGTCTTTGATGCTTAGCTTTCTTATCTATAATTTGAAGGACTAAATTGTACTTACAACACTGGACTGTTGCGAGGATCAAATAGTTAATAGGTCTGAAGAGTTTAAAGTAAGGTTTTACATCATTGCCATTCAGTGAATGTATTTGTCTATGCAGATATTTAATATGAATAACACACAATACATGTTAGTGTGCACAGAAAAATGTTACTGTTCTTACTTAGGGTAAAAACTGTAATTGCTTTATCCCTTCACAGTTTCTCAAAGCCCTTTAACTTTCACCACTTAGGGTCCTCACAAAAATCCTGAGATAAACATGAAAGGTAATATTTTTCTTATTTTTTTACGGATTAACTTATTGACAGTCAAAGCAGTTAAGAAAGATACCTAAAGATAAACATCCTTAGAAACAAAAGGTTGAGGACCCAGATTTCAAATTTGTATTTTTTCTATTTCACGACAGCCATAGTGAAGATTAATAATGAATTGCATATATGACAATTGATACAAGCTGCTGTGCAACCATGGTGCTATCTTACATTCTACTTAACCATATTTATTGCTAGGACATTCTTTGAGTTTATACATTTTTAAAATAGTTCATATTAAGAACATTTGTTTGGTTATAAAAGTCATTATTAAAAGTTGATTTTCTTAAATTTCGAACTACTTAGGTTCTTAAAAATTGCATTTCTAAATCCACTGAACCATAAACTTATTAAATATTCTGGAACTGTTTAAGTAAAACATAATTACTTCTTATTTTACTAAAATATTGTCCAGCAAATGAATTAATTAATAGTTCCTTGCTTTGCCAAACATTTTTAAATCTGGCTTTCAAAACCTAAATCATGTAAAACTAATTCTTTATTTGTGACTGCCAAGACTGCATTCTATAAAAGTTGCCTTAAAACTGAAATGATTTTGACAGATGTCTTTCTATTATTTTATAATTCCAAAGTTTATATGTTTGTATGTAATAAATCTGTGTGGTTTCTCAAGATGAAGCATACATCTTGAGTTATAATTTTCTTTTTGGTCTAAGCATTGTCTTTTTCCAAGTATAACACTAGCATTCCTCCAAAGCCCCAAGTATAATATGATCACCTGAAAGCTAAGAGTCAGAGAGGCTAAAACAGTTGAAATGCATAACTTTATTTTTCTCAGACTACAGAAAATTTGGATATAGTTGGTAACACATTGATGCTGCCGTCTCAATTTTCAAGTCAATGATTTTGTTCCAGCCACCAATGTCTTGAACATACGTATGTATAGATAGTCTACTTCATTCAGTATTAGTGGTTGTATTCTATAAGTCAATTAATGAATTTTTAGTGCTTTCCATAATTGCTTATAATTAGATTTTGTAATGTTTATGTAATATACTCTAGAAGTACAGGTCTTGCTTCTATTCTACATGGCCTTGCCTCTCCATCTATTCTGCCAGGCACTGAGAACTGCACACTAAGCTATCAGGGAGCTTAGCTAGTCATTGATGAATTTGGAGAGACTGCTGCCCTTCCTTTCATACAAGTATCAGTTAAAAGGAGTCAAACCAGTAAATATGTGTGAAATTGATAACTTTTTAAATAGTAGCTTCTATAATAATACAGATTTCCTTTTAAAGAAATGTCTTCTGAAAGTATTATTCTAGAGGCTTTTAAAGTCTTATGTCCACAACAATACAAAATCAGTTCCTTGCTTCAATTTCTTTTTAACAATGGGACCGTGAAAGGAGATTAAATTTTTGTACCACTTTTCTGAAAATAAACTTTTATTAGAATCTAGGCATGTGTCCAACACATTATACTCAGAAGTTTTATCCCTTCTCTGAAAAAAAAAATACTAGGGGCTCAATTTTTGAATTATGGCAATCATTCCTGGGTTTTTCTTCTCTTTGAATAAATGTTTTTTACAATAGACAATTTCTTTTTTTATTTTAATTTTTTTATTATATTAGTCACCATACAGTACATCCCTGGTTTTTTGATGTAAAGTTCAATGATTCATTAGTTGCGTATAACACCCAGTGCACCATGCAATACGTGCCCTCCTTACTACCCATCACCAGTTTATCCCATTCCCCAACCCCCCTCCACTCTGAAGCCCTCAGTTTGTTTCTCAGAGTCCATAGTCTCTCATGCTTCATTCCCCCTTCTGATTACCCCCCCTTCTTTATCCCTTTCTTCTCCTACCAATCTTCCTAGTTCTTATGTTCCATAGATGAGAGAAATCATATGATAATTGTCTTTCGCTGCTTGACTTATTTCACTCAGCATTATCTCCTCCAGTGCTGTACAATAGACAATTTCTTGGTCTCATGTCAATTGGTTTTCCTGTGATAGGTCCAGCAATATCTGAACCCTCAAAGATGCATCTTGGTGTCCCAGTCAGAAGAGTCCTCAGTTTCTACATGGATGTATTAATGGTTGGGCCCATGACACATGTCCAGACTCATTTAAATTCCACTTACATTTAGACTGGGAGTTTGTTAATAAATGATTTAGCAATACATCAAAACTAGTATTCTGCCTCATGATATTGTGGTTCCATAAAATAGATCATTATTATTATATTTATCACTTATTTGTAAAAGAAAGATCCAAAGCTAAAACTCATCAACTTCGTCAATGTGGGTGAATCTATGGCAGATGATGAGCCAAAGGCCCTCACCTTTCTAGACAGCTGAACTGCAACTCTAAGCTACTAATAGCAATGGATCAAATTGAATTTAGTGTTCAAGAGACTGAAAGCCACAAAACCACATCAAGCACTATTGATTTTTCTTAAGTGCTGAAGCTTTTAAGGGGATTTTACAAAGAAGTGTATTGTATAGGTCTATGTGCCATCAATTTTGTTGGATTTTGAAAGTTGAATATAGTTTGGGAGAACTAAACAAATGGAGAGACCTTTGGGGTTAATACAAATAAAATCAAGTTCCCAAAAGATTGTTTGGTGGGAAATGGAAAAGACATCACAGCCATTCAGTCTTACTGCACTGCAATGGTAGAAACCAACGATGCTATTAGATGCTGTTAACAAGGATAACAGAATAAGGCTGAAATAGCACATGGATTGTCACACTTCATTACTTCGCACACACGGGGGACATGGCTAGCTCACCAGTCATGTTCATGTGTTCCAGAACAGCATTAGACATATGCATAACAAAAGCATCACACACACAACTCTGCATTTACAAATATTGCCACCACACTAAATGATCTGTTTCAACTTGCCATTACATAAGCTCCCTCCTTCCTGACAGTTTACTTAATACATATCACCCAATACATGCATGGACTATATATTTCCAAAACCAACCACTAAATCATCTAAATGTAAATTTAATAGGCTTACATTTTTATCTGACGGTGCCTTGAATTAAAATATTTTCTATTTCAAGGACTCAGCCAAGAAAACAATTCAAAATGATCAAAGTGAGGTTGTTACTGACTTGCGTATATGTCTATGTGTAAAGTGCCCATGAAAAGAGAATGAAAGCAAAACTAGCTTTTCTTGGGGAAGGAGGAAATATAATGCTTATCACTGAAATTGAACCTCTGTCTATTTAACTTCCATGTATATTGGACCATAACTGGAGACGTATAATTTTCCTCTAACTTCTCCCTTGCATACTGTTTAATATTGATATATCTCTTGTATCTAAAAGTTCAGGGTTTTGCAACTGTGTTCTTCTATTAAAATAATTTTTTGAAAAAACTTTATCTTTGACTTTATGAAGTCAACATAAAAATAAAAATGAGTTTTATATTTATGGAAGGAAATCGTTCATGGTTGCTTCCTGGAAATTTTTTTGTTATAGCAGGAAAGCGGTTTTGATTTGAAAAGTATCTTTCCAGGGGCACCTGGGTGGCACAGCAGTTAAGCGTCTGCCTTCGGCTCAGGGCGTGATCCCGGCGTTATGGGATTGAGCCCCACGTCAGGCTCCTCTGCTGTGAGCCTGCTTCTTTCTCCCACTCCCCCTGCTTGTGTTCCCTCTCTCGCTGGCTGTCTCTATCTCTGTTGAATAAATAAATTAAAAAATCTTTAAAAAAAAAAAAAGAAAGAAAAGTATCTTTCCATACAGCATAGATGATTTGGGGAATAATTGTATTATGTGTTGGGCCATCCACATAGTTTCCTATGCAAAAAACAAGATACTCATATCAATTTAAGGTCAGTTAATAGTGAACACTGTGTAGAAACAAAGTAGAAATTTAAAAACAAAACCATGAGTGAAAGGGCTCAAATATATTTAAAAGTAATACTTTTTAAATTGCTAAGTCATCGTTAATCTGAACTGCTGTAATAACTTGAAGAAATTAGAATCTATTTCCAACAAAAGCAAATTAATATTCAAATTGGAATATGAGAGCTTTGTCCATTTATTTAATGCAGTATGTAACACAGACTACAGAGAAGACTCAAAACAAATATTCCTGAGAGAAAAATATTGCCCACAACACAAAGTATTTTCTACAATTGTATAAGAGGTATTTAAAACAGATTTAGATAAATAATGAAGCATTGAAAAAAACTTTTCATCCTATTGGGAAATTTTTGTCAGTATTTAAATTGATTACTCTTAAATAATGTAAGTAGTTATGATATTTTTGTTTTGTTTTGTACCCTATATTTCAAAGCATAGAATCTCATAAGTACTAAAGGTGATTATTTTATCAAATTTACCTTAATATGTGTTTATTCAGTCTCAAAGGAGGGGGAGGAGTATATTGTTAAAGTGTTGTTAGATTTCTTTTGGAAAGATTGGTTTTTGGCAACCGGAGACAATTGCATTTTATCTGTATGTGTGAAGTTACAAGAGAACACAGTAAACCTTAACAGTATCTTTATTAACTTTGTGATTAAGATGTTCAAAAAAGCATAATTATTGATTTTATATTAATCTAAAAAAATGTAATCAGGTATTTCCAACAAAATCTGAAGCTGTTCCAGAAAGCACAACTGAGATTCAGGAATGAAAATGTGATGGTTTTCCTTCCAGAAAATGAGTACTGTTACCAAGCAATTTTGGAGCATTCTTTTCAGTTTAATTTTTGGAAAACAGTTGAAAGATGAGGATTCAGCTTTTTAAGTTAAAGTGACTATCCCAATTATTAGGCAAATGTTTTGTTTTTTAGATGGTTTTTGAGGAGAGAGTAACTTTTGAGTGATAAGACAGTCTGGAAGACAAGTTGCTTTTTCCACTAAACAAAAATTGCAGCTTCTCAAAAAAATTTTTAGATCAAAATTGGAAAAGAGACAGTAGAAAGAGAACTGTCAGCTGAGAAGTAGGCCTCTTGATAGCTTCTGTTATATACTAGTGTACCTTTCTCTGAAATATCAGAAATATAGGAAAGGGAGTTGGTCTTACACTGGATTTAGGATGTATCACTTTTGTTAAGGATGATGGCTATTATCTAGTGTGCTGGAAATTATTACATAATTACTGTGATCCAGATAAATCACCATTGTGGACAGAAAACTTATTTCCCTGTAGAGAGCTTAGAAAACCTCAGTAGAGGGACTCCTGGGTGGCACAGTCAGTTAAGCATCTGCCTTTGGCTCAGGTCATGATCCCAGGGTCTTGGAATCAAGCCCCACATAGGGCTCCCTGCCCAGCTTTAGCTCTCTAGCTCGCTCTGTCAAATAAATAAATAAAATCTTAAAGAAAGAAAAAGAAAAAAGGAAAGAAAAGAAAGAAGGAAAGAAAGAAAAGAAGGAAAGAAAAGAAAGAAGGAAAGAAAAGAAAGAAAGAAAGAAAGACCTCAGTAGAAGAAAAATTAAACAAACATTAATCTAGTTTTTTTTTCTCTTAATTCAATCCCATCATTCCTCAGGTCAATTCATGATTTGATAGGCAGCTGCAGTACAAATCAAGATTCCATCTCAGTTTTCCAAAGATGATCCATCTGTCTTAAGTCCCATGCGTCCTCCATCCATGCAGGATTGGGGAGGTTCATTTAGGTGCCTGCCTTTCACAAGAAGAGAAGATTTCCCCTTGATGGTGTCCAGGGTTAGCATAGGAGTTTGGCAATCATTTGGATTCAATGCACACATTTGTCTCCTATGCACCTAGCTTTCTGGGGGTTATGGTATATCTTCCAACTGATCACACCATGTCTCAGACTACTGCCATCTGCTGTGAGGAGCAAGCCCTCTGGCTCTAATTCTCAACTAAACTTTCACCTGGGCAAACGGAAACCCAGATTTCCTAGATCTTCATGTAAGAGCCCTGAAAAAGTTTGGAGATAGTCAGCAATACCTCCTCTAAGTGTTCCATGAAACTATTTCCTTTACTTTCCCTATATCCAACTGAAGGGACCAAATGACGCTGTCAGTCTCAAATGTCCTTATGGCCAGAGATTCAGTGTTCTCTTACTCTCAAATTACTTATATTACAAATAAGCCCTGCTTTTTTAAATATATATACTTGACTGAATTTTCTCAACAAATTATTTTCATTTTCCTCCAGGACAATGTTCTTTACTATTTTGGTAGTGCTGGCGATTCCCTTAGTTCACAAATACTTCGAAATCTGTGATAAGTTCTTTGTAACATGTCAATTAAGCATTTGAGCTATTGCTTCATTATTCTTTAAAGGGATGCTGGGGGCAACTTGGAAAGGTGAATAGAATATATTTTTACTTTTTCACATTGTTGATAGGTCAGACATGGGTATTGCTCAGAAAATCTTATCACACTATCTGCAGGCATTTTTAGTCTTAAGTCTTAGACTACTTTTTTTTTAAGATTTTATTTATTTATTTGATAGAGAGGGAGAGAAAGCACAGAGGGAGAGTGAGAAGCAGACTCCCCACTTAACAGAGAGCCCAATGTGGGGCTCAAACTCAGGACCCTGAGGTCATGACCTGAGCCAAAGGCAGATACTTAACCAACTGAGCCACCCACATGCCCCCTTAGACTACTTTTTTAATAACTGCCACATGCATGCAATATATGGAACCTATTTATACTGAAAATATGGTCATTGGTTTTATGAAATTCAAATTTAACTGGGCATCCTGTATTTTTTATTAGCTACAACAGAAGACCTTTATCTTAATTTCCTAGAGCTACTGTCTTAGTCTATTCAGGCTGCTTAAGAAAATACCAGAGCCTGGGTAGCTTATAAACAACAGATGTATTTTTTACAGTTCTGAAGACTTGAAGTTCAAGATCAGGGTGCCAGCATGGTTGACACAAGTGTCTGGTGAGGACCTGCTTCCTGGTCCATACATAGCCGTCTTTTCACTGCAACCTCACCTGATGGAAGGGGCAAGGAAGATTCCCTAGGCACTTTTATAAGGGCATTAATCCTATTCATAAGAGATCTGCCTATGTGATCTCATTTCCCAAAGGTCCCACTTTCCACTACTGGAAACCTGGAGGTTAGGTTTCAACATATGAATTTTAGGGGTATACAAAATTCTGACAAAAACAGCTACCATAAAAAGTACCACAAACTAAGTGGATTAAACAATAGAAATTTATTATCTCAGAGTTCTGGAGTCTAGAAGTCTAGAGTCAAGCTTGTCGATAAGGCCATGCTCCCTCTGAAACCTACAGCATTGCCTCTTCGTTGCTTCTGAGATTTGCCAGATATCTTTGGCATTCCATACAGGCAGCTGCAACATTTCAGTCTCTGCCTCTGACACTACATGGTGTTCTGCCTTTGTGTGTCTGTTTTTGTATTTCTTCTTCTCTTCTCATAAAGACACTACCCTCCTCCAATATGTACGACTTATCTTATTTTTTAAAGATTTTATTTATTTATTTGTCAGAGAGAGAGAGAGAGAGAGAGAGAAGCAGCAGTGGGAAAGCACAGAGGAAGAGAGAGAGAGAAGCAGACTCCATGCTGAGCAGGAAGCCCGATGTGGGGCTCTATCCAGGATCCTGAGATCATGACCTAAACCGAAGGCAGGTGCTTAACCTACTGAGCCACCCAGGTGCCCCTGTATGACTCTATTTTAAATAATTACATCTGTAATGATCCTATTCCAAATAAGTTCACATCATGAGATAATGAGAGTTAAGATGTCAACATATCTTTTGGGGGGCAAAAATTCAACCCATAACCACCCTATTTACAAAGCTATTTCTCTTTATAGAAACAAAATGTGGTTTGTTATTTGTAATTAAGCAATAACTCTTACCTGTGTTAGAAACAGCTCAGTCTTTACCTATATACCAAGTCTCCAAATACATAGGAGTTAAAGTGGCTTTGAATATTAAGTTGACTCATGCATTTTATTCAAATTATAAGCATTTCCCTTAAGGGATTTCTCAACAATAGTTAATGTTTTCATAAAAGCACAAGTAAACATTTCTGATTTATCACCCCAAAGCTATGAAGATTGGTTGATTTCTGTTCCAGTCTGTTGAACATAACTTTCATTTTTCAAATAGTTATAAAGATTATACTGTATATATTAAGTACTATGCTCAATAAAAAGAATGGTGATGTGGACATTATCTCTTGTAACTTCTAGTCTGATAGGCAAGATAAATGGATACAAAACAAAAAGATAATAATTCAGATGTCATCAGAGATACATCAATACACAGATATGATCAAAAGGGAAAAAGAAAATACTAATTGCTCCTTTTTAAATGTTGTAATACTCCGTGATATATAGCAGTTGCTGTCAAATCTTACTTCTGAGGATCAATAAACAAATAATTCAAAATATGAGAAAAAAGCTATAAGAATATGTATGTTTATTATAGAGTTATTATCATATTTCATGTGAAAACATGAACTATTATAGAGTTATCATATTTCATGTGAAAACATGAAATAATCTAAAACAAAGGTATGATAAAGCAACTATGACATAACCTACTTGATTATTATGCATATAAAAACATATACAAGCATATGCAAAATTTGGGGAAGTAATAAACAGAACTAGAATCCTGGATATTACTTAAAAAGAATATATTTCTTTTCAACTTTCCAAAATTTCTGTAGCATTGGGTTATAATTTATGTGATTAGAAAAAATTAAGTTCAGGCATATATTTTACAGGCCTAAAAATTTTATAACTAAGAAATTGAAGAAATGAAACTTCTGCATAAACCTTTGTTATAAATATTATATTCAACATAAAGTACTATAGATTTCAGAGAAATAACACTGTATTCAAAATATTTCAATATTGCTCTGAAACTCTAGTTATTTCAGAATACTCTAGTAGTACATTTAATGAAACAGACTGGATTCATTAATAGAGTGAAAGAAATGATATATATTGGTGAAAAATAATCCACTAAGAAAATTCACCCATTTTGAATGTGAAAATCCTGATAATATTTCTCCCTCATGTTTGCAACAATTAAATAGCATTTAGATTTTCCCACCAATATTCCTTTCCTTTTGAATATAACTGAAGAGATAAAGGTGAACTATGATGCCAACATGATAAATGTTTAAGGTTGATATGCCACTTTGTATATTTATCCCTATCATTCTTGGTCTTTTATATGTGATTCATTGTGCTGATGTCTATTTGTCTTGAAATACCACTGCTCTATTTCTCCTTATAATGCAATTGACAGGAGCATAGCATTTTTTAACACCAAGAATTGCTAATAATATTCCTTTCTGTGATACCATTAAAATATGCTAACTAAGGTAAATTTGAAAAGGAACAAAAAGACATTTTGAAAGGTTATGATCTATGACAATCCACAGCTTTAGAGTTGGTTTAATTGAATTAATTGTTTCTCAGAAGAATCTGAGGAACAAAGAATATAATAACTGATGTTTTCATGGAAAAATTTTTGACCTTTTCAATATTAGCGCATTGATTGGCAGATTATTCTACTTCTTTCACAACAAAAGGTTTTATAAGGGAAATGTAGAGGTGATATTTGAAAATATAGAAAATGAGTGCAAAAATGGAACCTTCCACATACAATAGGAATCAGAAAGAATTAATAGCATATACATTTTGTGTGTCTGGTTATAACAATAAAAAAAATTCCAATGTGTTTCTCCATCTTTTACCTTCAGAATATTACATTATATCATAGTCTCAATTTATATTAATTTACATTAAGAATATCAGAGAATAGCTTCATTTTTTATTCAGTGATATCACTGGTCTAAAAAGAGTAATATCTTTTCTTTTTTCTGTTTTGCAATTCTAAATAACTATTTTATGAATTTATAATTTTTTTTAAAGATTTTATTTACTCGACAGAGATAGAGACAGCCAGCGAGAGAGGGCGGGAACACAAGCAGGGGGAGAGGAAGAAGCAAGCTCACAACGGAGGAGCCTGATGTGGGGCTCGATCCCATAACGCCAGGATCACGCCCTGAGCCTGAAGGCAGACGCTTAACCGCTGTGCCACCCAGGCACCCCTATGAATTTATAATTTTTAAGGCAGTTGCCTTAATCTATGTCTTCAATAAACACATTCTCTGGATAATCATAAGGCAGAAATCGAATTGCACCACATGAAAAGTGACAACAGAGTACTTGGAGGAAAGATTTATTCTGGCTGAGCAGAGCAGGGAAGGCTGCATACAAGAGGTGGTAATCTAGTTGAGTGGAGTTGCTTATAATTCCAAAAACACACCGTACATTTTTATACCTCCTAAACCTGATAGCGGCTATTCAATCTTGGAATTTCTAATCTCCAATGTCTTTCATTTTGGTCAAACTCATACTCCTTTTTCAAAGGCTCAGCTGTCACCTTCTCTGTGAAGTTCTTTTCTAACCTTTTCAGATCAAATTAGGCATTGCTCTTCGAATTTCTGATTACCAATTACACACAGCAACTATAAAATGTAACTTACCATACAGTGTGGTAATTTTTTTATGCCTGTCTCCATGACAGAATGAGCCTTTTTTTTGGTCAGGGTTAGTACTCTTCAACATTACCATTTTTAGTGGCATAGAGTTGGTATTCAAATAAAGTTTTAAAAAAAGGAAATAAATGCCAGGGCATTCACTTAAGATTTAGTAGGGCATTTTGTCCTTATTTTTATCTAAGTTTTCAATGCTGTTCACTGCGTGAACAGAATTTTATTCTGAAAATGTATTTTAAATATCCAAGTTATGTGAAGTGATTTGATTCAATAACAGTAAAGGGAAATTCATAACTCAGTATGTTAGACCGAAAGCACCCTCAAATCAGAGAGCTTTGTTGAAGACACACGCAGAAGATTACAGGTAACAGTGAATGCTTCAAGCAGCATCTGAAATGCCAATATGAATTCTAAAGCATCTTGAATGCTAACTGACAGGTAAATCCTGATTCAAAAATAACAAACAGAGACAGGAACCAGAGATGGGCAGTCAAAATCCATCTGGCATTTGACGTTTCCAACTAATGTTGATCTTTATTTGCTAACTGATATTGCTGTCAGAAATAATAATTGTAAAAAGTAAGAAGAAATGTATTCTATATTTCATGTACCCCATATTTAATAACACTTTACAGTCAGGTGTCAATAAAAGTAGACAGATAAAAAGACATCTCCAAATGTTTCTATTTATATTGATGAGTTGCTTTCTTCTAAGCACTAGAGGAAGTGGTCACATATTTTGATATACTTATATTGGTTCTTTAATTAAAAAAAATATAATTTGTTCCCAAACTTCTTAATTATTATCATCATAAAGACCATTTGTCTTTTTCTAGCAAAAAGCAGGATGGAAAAATATCAGTGACAAGATGAAATAAGATATTCCATAAATTGAAGAGTAAGTACATAGGTATGTCAAAAAGAAGGGGAAAATAGACAACAAACAAAAGGTCCCATGCAGGCCAAATATGACATGATGGAGATCATAATTCTCAATAGCTCAAGGTTCTGGGTATCATACCTCTTAGATGCTTTTCTATAAGTTCTTAGGCATAAAGAAAAGATTACTAATAACAGAATATATCAATGTTGCAGTTTGGGAGGCAGTGTAAGAACTTTAAAGATAAATTCATTTTATGATTCAGTTTTTAAATTCAAGTCAACTTTTACTTGACTGTTTATTAGAATGGTCTGATGAACGGGTTTTAACAATGACCTTATCTTCAATATACATTCAAGCCTGAATATTCAACTCCTTCAAAATAAAGACAGACGATGGACAGTGGGGCTGTTTCCATAATTTGGTTATTGTAGATAATGCTGCTATAAACATTGGAGTGCATGCATCCCTTTGAATCAGTGTTATTGTATTCTTTGGGTAAATACTTAGTAGCGCAATTGTTGGATCATAGGGTAATTCTATTTTTAACTTTTTGAGAACTCTCCATACTGTTTTCCACAGTGACTGATGAGTAGATAGAGATGATGTGGTAGATATACACAATGGAATATTACTTAGCCGTCAAAAGGAACAAAATCTTGCGATTTGTAACAACATGGATGGAGCTAGAGAGTATTATGCTAAACAAAATAAGTCAGTCAGAGAAAGATAAATACCATATGATTTCACTCAGATGTAGAATCAAAGGGAAAAAAGAGAGAGAGGCGAACCAAGAAACAGACTCTTTATAGAGAACAAACTGATGGTGACCAGAGGGGAGGTGGGGGGGATGGGTGAAATAGATGATGGGGATTAAGGAGTGCACTTGCTGTGATGAACACTGGGTGATGTAAGGAAGTGCTGAATCACTATATTATACACCGGAAACTAATGGTACACTGTATGTTAACTGACTGGAATTAAAAAACAAACAAACTAAAAACAATAGAGACATTTTCTGTATAAGCTTTCCAACTCTGTTTTTCAAATCTTAGCCTCAAAATTTCCAAACAATTTCCAATCCCTTTCTCTATAATAAAGTTTCCTGAGCATCTACTCTATTTCGGATGGACTACGTCAGATGGTATGGGTAAGGTATGAAAACACATCTTCAACTTCCTCAGGAATTTCACAACTTACTGAATAAGAGAAGTACATAGCATCAGTCACTGCATATTATGGCAACTGTAAATGAGAGTGTCTCTTTCTTCTCTTGGCCATTTTTAAAACTTTTTTAAATTAAAAAATTTTTCCCTTTTAGTAACACAAACAAATGAAACTGACAAAATATCTTATTTGAAAAGTTTGATGAGTTAATTTATCACCTAATAATTTGAATACAAATTTTAAAGATTGTTCTTAAGTTTGACATAATCTTCTACCCTATTTTGTTTCTAAGTCACAAAGATTTGAAATGGATTTAGCTTAATAAGTCTTACTTTAATCTCACCCAAGGTATCCATGTTTTACCTTTGTGAGATGCTAAGGTAAATTTTAGATTGACTATAAATAGATCAGTAATGCTTACACTACTCATCTTCATGAAAAAAAGTCTTTAACTCAAGAGGGAAAAATCAATATAATGCAATATTTTCTTCAGGTTAAATAGGAACAAAAACCTGATAACTATTTGTTTGCTTAATTTTTTTGCTTACATCAGACACAGCCTGAATATGCTGTAGGGCTAGATAAATGGGGCAAACACTCAGATGTAATGGTGTGTTCCAGTTTGCTAAGCAAAAGTTTCCAAAGGGGGTCTGTGATCCAAATCACATTCCACGTTATCTCACCAGGCAACTGAAGTTCAAAATCCTTAAGAGATTCCTTGAGCACCTTTAAGGACTAGTGTATCAGTGGAGATGATGTTATGAAAAGAGCAAAGACATTGATTACAACACATTGCTCTCCTACCAATGGACATTCAGCTCTAAGAAGTCGTTTTATCTTCCAGCTTATCTAGAAATGATCACAATATTGGTGATCTCCTTAACTTTCTTATAGGATAATGTAGCTTTATCAGTGTAAACTGAGTTAATTTTTGACTTCTAACAAACTTTTTAAAATTATAATTTAGATTCTAATTTTTCCAATTTTCTATCTATTTTTTCTTCTATTCCCATTTTTTTCTTCCATTCTAGTTCAAATATTAAGAAATACAGTTTTTTTCTTTTTCCTTTAATTTATACATATTCTTTTTTTTTTTTAAGATTTTATTTATTTATTTGACAGAGAGAGAGACAGCCAGCGACAGAGGTAACATAGGCAGGGGGAGTGGGAGAGGAAGAAGCAGGCTCCCAGCGGAAGAGCCTGACATGGAGCTCGATCCCAGAACGCTGGGATCACGCTATGAGCCAAAGGCAGGTGCTCAACAACTGCGCCACCCAGGCGCCCCTAATTCATACATATTCTTAGGATAATTTAGAGCATCAGTCACATTCATACCTCAGTTATTTAATGATTTCATATATGAAACCGGAATAACTCAGAACTCCTGCAACATCTCTCTCTAATTCACTGTGCTTTATTGAATATTCATTTTTACATACAAAAAGACAGTTTAGCATCACCTCTCAGGGAATTCTGCCTATTTTCTAGTTAAATGAATACCAATCTTGTCATATCGAATGAATACTTCCCCTTATGTTTTATCTCTGGCATCAGGGCAGACTTTGAAGGAACAATGTTAACCTCTTACAAATTATTTTGTGGTTGGGGAAATTCTATGCACACCCAACCAACAAATGGCTAATTTTCACGACTCCCTATGCAGTTATCAGAGTGGGCACTGATCTTAATATCTCCTAGAGTCTTGTTTTTAACAAAATAACCTTTCATTTGTAATATAATCTTCAAGTTTCTTTTAGATAGTGGTTTCTGATTTTGTTTGAATGGCAGAAATTTGTTCTCTGTAGGAAAGAAGTAAGTTTTCCTTTATGCTTCCTTTTTTTTGGTATTTTCTTTGTATTTATATACTTCCCTTTTGTTTTTTAACAGTTTGCATATCCCATGTTAGTTGATATGCTAAGGCTTAGTACACCTAATGAACTGCATTAATATCCAATGTATAACTCAGAGAGCCCAATAGAAAATTAAACTTGTGGGCACATCATTTTTATTGAGGTTGTGATGAAAAAATTCCCAGAAATAGTAATAACATTTTCTGATACCTGTGCATAATTGTGTGCAAGATAACTCTCTATAGAGTAATAGGGGCTTATTGCTCTGAGCCATTTGTTTCTTAAGAAAAACCATCAGTTTCAATAAGATATCAAAGCCCTTAAAGCAACTTTTTTCTACTTATTTCTTCATCTTAACAAATTATCACAGGTCACTGCCTGAAGTAATATGATTGTTTTGTATAGCCACACTCACTTTCATTTTAACCACAGATCTATCATATGTTTTGTTTTGTTTTGTTTTTAGCCAAATAAGACCAAGCTAAATCAATCTGGGAATTCAATTAATAGACAAAACAATGTGTCTTATTTTTTGAATTATCACCTCTATAAAGTCACTTATGTGAGGTGGTGTGAATCACTTGTTTTCAAGCTTATTTTTTGAAGTGTTAGAATAGCTGAATTCTGACCATCACTCAGTATTTTAGTCAAAAACTAGGCCCAAGCCCAATGTTTTTGCTTAATAAAAACATCCATTACATGTTCACATTACATTGGCAAACTGATTAATATTTGGCATTTGGCATTTAAATGGTAAGGTGATACACAAAATTTCAAAGGTCACACTTTTCACTTGCAAAATTCACAGTCATTTTATACATATTTTAAACCTATTCTTAGCTTCTCAATTAAAAACATGAAGTTCCTTTAAATAGCACAGTGATTTCACTGAAAAGTTATTTTAACTACCATTAATTTATTTTATTTTATTTTATTTTATTTTATTTTATTTTATTATTATTTTTTTAGAGAGGGAGGGGAGAAAAGGAGGAGAGGAAGAGAGAGAATCTTAAACTCCACGCCCAGTGCCANTTATTTTATTTTATTTTATTTTATTTTATTTTATTTTATTTTATTTTATTTTATTTTATTTTATTATTTTTTTAGAGAAGGAGGGGAGAAAAGGAGGAGAGGAAGAGAGAGAATCTTAAACTCCACGCCCAGTGCCAAGTCCTGACAAGGGGCTTGATCTAACAACCCTGAGATCATGAACTGAGCCAAAATTAAGAGTCAGATGTTTAACCAAATGAGCCACCTAGGCACCCTTCTAATTACTATTAATTTAGAATGCACTAAAAATATTCTGTCCTAGGCTCTCATGAATGTTTTTACTTCTGAAAATAAGGGCTGCAGGAAGCAAGTATTATTTAGAACTTCAAACCTATGTATTTCAATAGGTCAAAGATATGATTAAGAAAATGAAGAAGGTATGAAAAATGAAGACTGTTTTAAAGCTCTTCTCCCTTGAAGATATGACATACCTTTGTTTAATGTCGGATTTAATAGAAATCCAAAGGATTTTCTTAGATGATATGTGACAGTAAATTAATTAAAGTGCTTCTGACTTCCCAAATGAAAATAAAAATTTCTGAATTTTCTGATGAAACTTTTAATACTTTAAGCTATTAGAATTTATACTGCTTTCCATATTATCTTTCATATGTAAAAAAATTGTGGTTTCTTTCTGAATTCCCATTCTTTGGTGTCATAAATTGGGGATTTATATAAATTATTTAATAATATAAATGCTATAATATAACTATACTTATACACTAGGACAAGTGATTAAACATTTCTGGTAAAAAATCAAAACAATATTTTTAATGAACTTATTGAATTTCACTTCACAAGATTCAGATTAAATGAATACTACTTTGCAGCATTTATTTGTATGAAACCTCTGGTGGTTTGCCTCTCAGACATCCCAGAAAGTTGGAAAAATTCTAACATTTATTTGGGATAACATTATTTAGTTTTAATCAGAATCCTCATGAATTTTGTGTATTGAGCTGGTCCAACTGGAAGAAAATGAGAAATAGCACTATTTCATGTCAAAACTACAAAAAAAATTCAAGGATACTCTACTAATTTCATAATATCAAACAATATGCTTAGAACTAAGATGTAAAGTTCATACAATCCAAGAGTCAATGTACTGAAAATATGCTATGACATACAACGAATAGTTTTTAAAATAATATGAGATCTAAAAAAGTAAATGTGTGGGAGATACAGTTAGTAAAGCAGTGTTCACATGTGATACTTTATTAACCCCCAATTCTACATGCTTGTATTTTATTATTATTTTTGTTACTAATCCTTTTTTAGACTTGAAATCAAGATAAAAGGGATTAAGTAACAAGCCCAAAGTCACCAAAGTAATGTTAGTAGTATAATTTAATGAAGGTAGAAAATGCCTTTCAATCCTTATTCTCTACCTAGAAAATAAACTCCAGAAAGATGAAGATCTCTGTTGCTTTTGTTCATTGGTGACATTCATGTGCTTTAAGCCGCCCACACACAAGGGAGATACTCAGAAGACATTTGTTGAATGACTCCACATGTGTCTGTTGGGCACGATAATTGCTTTCTTTCTCTTGGAAAGCAACTGGAGTTATTAATGACACCTACTATTTTGAGTGGTAAGAATTAAGTAAGTTATACCGGAAATGCTTTTAGTAACACTATCTTAGCTAAGTTTGAAACCATTTGATACATTAATTCTGGATATGCATTTTGATAAGAGGTTCTCACTTTTATCTAAAGGCAAGCCTAAAAAAATAAATCTAGGTCCCAGATCAGGCCAGAATAAGGTATATAAGGTATACTTTTAAGCAGGTTTTTCACTGGTAGTCTTCACATTATATAAGAAATTCCCTCTTTTGCCTATGATAGGAGATGGATTCTGGTGAAAATCATGAATATTAGTAAGAATTAACTAGGTAATAGGAATCGTTAAGTACTTTACCAACATTAACTCTTTTAATTCTCTGCCTTTTACAATCTGGTAGATATATTGAAATGTTTAATGTTAAAAAAAATCTGGTAGATATATCAAAATGTTTAAAAAATCTGGTAGATATATCAAAATGTGAAATTAGTTTTAAGAATATATTTTATTTAAATTATAAATCCAAATTATTATTTTACTATTTAATTAATACAAAAATCATTATTGTGATATATTATATTATTATTGTATTTAACCTTTGAAATCTAGTGTGTATTTTATACTCACAGCACATTTTAATTGAGATGTTAAGTTTTCATAGAGAAATAATCCCTACTTAGATTTTATAAAACTTATTTGAAAAATAAGATTCTTATACTCAAAATATTTCAAACACACCTAAAAGTTTTCCAATAACTGTATCAGTTTTAAAGTGCAGACATATGATATTAATAGATAACAAGACAATTGGAAAATAGGATGCTTAAAAAACATATTCTGAAGGAGTAAATGAATATATGACCTTATAAAAGATGTCTGTCACTTAACAGAACTAGAATTTCTTAATTTTCTGTCCTTTTATGTAAACTATACCAATATTTTCTAAAGAGTAATAATTTTGCCTCATCTGATTTATTCAGACTAAAGTTCTCAATCTTTCACTAAATTATATGTAGGAAATTAGTTGATGATTCTCATATAACTCAATCTGCCCCTAAACTAATTCATTATATTTTTAATAGATAGATACATTTTCTGAGAGTGTATGTGTGCATTGGAAGGTGCTTGTTAGGACTCCAAAAAGGAAAAGATAAAATGAATGGAAATATTACTAGGTGTTAAGCTGTGAAATTAACATGTTGAACAAGAAAACATAGACTCATGTTTGATAATCTTTTTTTTCCAAATTAAGGAGTATCCACCTCTGCAATAACTAAGTAGCAAATCCTGTAATAAATTATGGACATGGAAAAGTGAGCACATATTTTAATCTGACCAAAAAATGATAAAAGTTAACCTAAGAGACACAACTAATTCACATTAGTTATTTTAGACTTTGCCATTGTTGATTATTGTGTTCATAGCATTTTTGAATCTGGCACTCAGTTGCAATGGTGTCAAATTTGATACTGAGCCAAGTTTGATCTCATTTTCCCAGGCTTCACATGATTATATCCAAAACACATAATTCATTTGTTTGTTCTATTTTAACATCATAAAAATAGATGATGAATTTTGAAATTTGAATATATAGTTGTTGATTGACAAGTGAAGACTGAAATTATAACAAGTCCTCTTTATAATTTAGTGAATTTGTTCAAACATTGCCATCTGTTTTTGCTGGGAAACCAAGAACAATCTCTCAGCTACAAATTGATTCTGCTTGGTCACTCAGCTGGTGGAACACAAGGGTAATTTACAGAGAGATGATTGTTCATTTACTTACAAATCTCCTCATTCTTAGGCAAGTGAGCATTCCAAAGGCAATACAGGACTCACAAGTCTGTGTACACCCTGACATTTCTAAAATAATTCAAAATGGAACTCTTGTCTCTGGAGCTAGTGACTTTCAAGTAGAATCCAATTATATACCTTTCACTTTTTATAAAAGTCTAAGTGAGATTTTAAAGATCAATATAACTCCAAGGCAGAACAAAAGGAGGATAAAACTGTTATTTTAACCAAAGGTATAATAACAAAAATATTTATTTAAAAAATTATAATGGTTTGACAACTATTGTGATAAATTCTGATAGCTGAAATGTACCATACACTTGGCTTACATTTTTGCACTCCTCCCGAAACAGACTATCAAAGAATCTTTTTTGAATTTTTAAAAGACTACATTAAAATACAACACAGTCTATAATTAGAATCTATGTCTTTTCTTTAAAAGGCAAGATAATGTCATTTGGAACTGTTAAATTAATTAAACAAAAAGCCCATTGGTCTATTCTAACACCTTTAGTAGTTTACATAAAACAAACCCAAACCTAAGTCTTCAAATCCTGTTATGTAATCAAAATGTAAAGACAACCAATTAGGCTTTCCCAAATAAGGCAATCTATATGCTATAGCCAATCAAATAATTTCCTTGTTTTGCTTCCACCTCTTTTCTATAAAAGTCTATCCCTTAATCTCTGTGGGTGGAGCTTGCCTCCAATAACTTCTGTTTTGGCACTGCCCTATTGGAGTTTATTTTTTGCTCAACTATTCTCTTAACATTTTTAATGTGCCTTGGTTTATCTTTTTTTTTTTTAAAGATTTTATTCGNTTTCCCAAATAAGGCAATCTATATGCTATAGCCAATCAAATAATTTCCTTGTTTTGCTTCCACCTCTTTTCTTTAAAAGTCTATCCCTTAATCTCTGTGGGTGGAGCTTGCCTCCAATAACTTCTGGTTTGGCACTGCCCTATTGGAGTTGATTTTTTGCTCAACTATTCTCTTAACATTTTTAATGTGCCTTGGTTTATCTTTTAACAGAACTGAGATTCCTTAAGAAAATTAATAATGTTTTCATTCAGTTTCCAACAGATACTTTTTAAATATTTGTTGAATGGATGAAAAAATTAAATTGACTTAAATTGAGCTGAATATAAATGAGTGTACTATCTATAAACNCCCATAACGCCGGGATCACGCCCTGAGCCGAAGGCAGACGCTCAACCGCTGTGCCACCCAGGCGCCCCTTGGTTTATCTTTTAACAGAACTGAGATCTGTAAGAAAATTAATAATGTTTTCATTCAGTTTCCAACAGATACTTTTTAAATATTTGTTGAATGGAATAAAAAATTAAATTGACTTAAATTGAGCTGAATATAAATGAGTGTACTATCTATAAACATAATTTCTTTGTATCAATGAGATTGTAAATAATAAAAGTAGGAGATAGTAAAATACTTGCAATATATATTAGAGAAATTTACTTTCTTTAATATGAGGATGTCTTTACCAATCTATAAGAAAAAAATCAGCACTTCAGTTGAAATAAAAAGAATATGGGCAAAGTAATTGTTTATGAATTATTTACAAATGATAAAAAATATTTTCATTCCTATGAATGACCAAAAAAGGAAAAAGAAAAATAATACAGTATACACATGGTTTCAATTAATGTATTGCACAATAAGGAAACTAAAAATTTTCTTGTTTCTTTTCCGAACAACTTGTTCTTTCCTTTCCAGCCAGAGGTGACTCTTGATATGTTTCTTATCTCTATGGATTAAATTGTAACTTTTATAATTTTATAAAAATGATTCCATAAAGAATATTTTCTTTGGCTGTCTGGCAATTTTACTCAGTGTAATAATTTTGAGATTCATTTGTATTATAGACTAATTTTTCTTGTATATTTGTGTATATTATGTGTAAATACATGCAAAACACTATTTGAGATGGCTATATACACTTATATTTATTTAGTATGTAACTATGTGCTATTATATGTATATATATATGTATGTACATTATATGTATTAAATCATATTAAATTATCTGTTCTTATTGACTGTCAGTTCCACTACAGTATAATCAAGGTGGAGTTAGAGATTTTTTCAGTGCCATTCACTGTTCAAATTTCTTTAGCTCATGTAGTTTTGGCACATAGTAAACAATAAATACCTGTTAAAAATTCATCAACATACTTATTTATGAAACTTTGTATACATATTTGATGACTTTCTTAAAATCCATTTCAAAACATGAAATTATAGATTTCAAAATGTAGGACCAACTCTCTACTAACAGGTGGAGGGGTGGATGGATAAACAAAATGTGGTATATCCATACATGATAACTATTATGTTTTTAAAGATTTATTCATTTATTTATTTACTTTAGAGAGAGAACCTGAATGCATGCATGCGTGTGGGGGGAGGGGCAGAGAGAGAAGGACAGAATCTCCAGTAGTCTCCCCCCTGAGCCTGAAGCCAGATGGGGGTCCCAATCTCATGATCCATGAGGTCATGACCTGAGCTGAAATCACGACTTAGATGCTTAACTGACTGAGCCACCCAGGCGCACCCATACATGACAACTTTTAGATGAAGTTGGAGTTTAAATAGAAAAGTAACAAGACATACAAATTTAAGATGAGTTTGCTTTGAAGAATTTTTGTGTGGGGTATGCGCAAGAGATGATCTCATACTACCTCTTATCTATTACCTATCATCTATCTACTTATTCATTTTTGCTCTGAGATACACAGATATATAATTAACTGTGTAAGCATACAGCAGTATATTAGCCATTATTATTCTATTAGATATTACAATAATAAATGGTAATTGTGTTTTATTACTTTTTTTTACTCTGTTTTATGTTCTTTTAATTTTCTACAGTGAAATCAGTTACATTTATAATAGAAAAAAAATGCAGGCCATTTAAATTAAGTTTACTCCAATATGCAGTTATATTAATGTAGTTATTTCCTTGGATGGTGAAAGTGTGACTTGTAATTATTTGAGTTTGATTAGGACTAAAACATCTGGACGGCCTACCCACAAGATTAGGAATACAAATGGCCAATAAATTTAAAAAATATTTAATCTCCCTTGAAATCTATGAAGCACAAAATTAGATTGAATAACAATGAACTACCAGTTTACCTTACCAAATTGGGAACAATAAGATAAGTGTAATTCCTCTGTTATGTAATTGTTACTTCTGTGATATTTATAATACTTATAATTTTTAATTATTATGCTTCTTAGAATAGGGTCAGAAAAACAGGAAAACAATATGCTAGAAATGTTTATGTTGCTTGGTTAAAAAAAGAAACAAAATACGTGTATGTGCAAGAAAATGATGACAACGGCAATCTCTGATTGATGAAGTACTGATTATTTCATTTTTTTCTGCATGAAAATTTATTTATTATCTTATTGGCAGAATTTTTGAAGTATATATGCTGTGCTGAATACCAGGACAAAAATCCTAAAATTTATTTTATTAGCTTTGTCCTTTTCATATTGCATACATGAAAGCTTCTTCAATATATTATTTTAAGACTATTGCCATTGTGTTTCATGGCTTCAGCGTAACCAAAAACTGACTCTATCTCAGATTATTTTTTATTATGGAGCAATATTTTTCCATCTCACAGACAGAAATTCTCCAATCTGAATGTGAAATATTTCCTCTTCTATTTACTGATGTGAATACCCAAATGTCTCCCATGTTGTGATTTTCTCCAAATTACTTATAAGTTACTCTGTAAGTCTCATTTTTTTTCATCTATGAAATGAAGCCAATGCAACCACTCTTAAAAATAAACAAATAACTTGTATTAGTTTTAATCACAGCTAGAGTTTACTGAATAGCCACTAAATGTCAGAAATAAGGTTAAAGGCTTTGCAAGAATTATTTCATTGAATTCTAATTGCAAATATTTTAGCCAGAAATCTCATTTTACAGGTAAAAATACTGCTATATCAAGAAGTTTTATACTTTCCCAAAGTTAAAGAGTCATAAAGGATAAAAGCAGGATTTAATTTTACATAGTCTAAACTGAGTTCCCTGTTTTTGGCCTCTCACTAACTCTTCAACAAAGGCCTGATTCTCAACATGTTCTATGCTCCCATTTAGACTGGGAGTCATTTGTAGTGCTTTTTGGACCTCTTGGCTTGGAATTTTATTTATTTTAGCCATGATCATACCATTGTTGACTTGACAGAAAAATAACATTAATGGTACTTTTACAAAGAAAATAGTAGGGTCTCTTGCTATAATTCTGCTTTACCTATTGACGGAAATTAACTCACACTGGACACTGAAAAGTTACAAGCGCTAATAAGCAGTCAAAGGAAAGTTTTACTGCGTTAATGTCCCTGACCATCCCGTTTTGCTTAACATTATAAATATTTTGCATTTTTCCTTTAATCGTCATCACACTTAATTTTATGTGTCAACTTGGCTAGGTAATGTTACCCTAGGTTTTTGGTAAAACACTATTCTAGATATTGCTGTGAAGGTATTTTGTAGATGTGATTAACATTTGTAATAAGATGACTTTAATTAAAGTAGATTATTCTCTATAATGTGGGTGGACCTCATTCAAGTCAGTTTAAAGCCTTAAGAGCAAAAACTAAACTTTCCCAGTAGAGAAGGAATTCTGCTTTGAAACTATAATATAGAAATCCTGTTGGAAATTCCAGCCTGTTAACCTATCCTGTGAATTTCAGACTTGATGGCCTTCACAATGGCATGAGCCAATTCTTTAAAATAAATCTCTCTCTCTGTCTCTCTCTGTGTCTCTCTAGAATCTCCATCTCTGTCTATTAACATATCAATCTTGTTGGTTCTGTTTCTCCAGAAGGTCCTACCTGATACCACCTTACACAGCTAGCAATAATAAATCTAGTCAAACAGTTGATCAAACTTCCCTTGATAGGCAAAATAATACTAACAAAATAAATAAATAAAAGAAAAAAGAGAAATGAAAAGTACTCAGCTTTTCTATATGGCTTATGAAATGATGCTTTTAAACCTTGTATTATACTACCTTACTTTACATGGATTAATAAAGTTACATACCATTATAAGCTCTCAGGTTTTTTTCCTTTTTCATTTTTGCTGTAGAGTTTCAGGGACACCCAATTGAAAGCACACTAGTTCGATGCCTTTTGAATATAACTCTTCATTTCTGAACTATATTTTCCTCACCTTTCAAATGAAGGAAGTTGCCCTGCTGGCTCCTAAGACTCTGATCCTATTTTCTGAGAATTGCACATGTGTCCCATTGAGTAATGGAAAAACAATTGTTTGTATCTCTCCCTGCTACTATTGTTGAATATATATAAATGCTTACTTTGTGGATGTCTAAAAAAATATATTTACTTCTTTAGAAAATCACTCACTTTAGAAGAATGGCTCCATTTCTCTTTGAAATCAAGCTAGAAATGTTTTAAAGATCATATAAAAAATATCAGCTCATATTTCTCATTCAAGATTTGTCTATGTTTCTATTCCAGTGAGTTTTATTACTTGAATTGAGTGCATGAGAAGTTATTTCAGAATTCCTTATTCATACTTGTTCAACACCAAAAAATAAATAAATGCAATAGAATTAGCAAGAATGAATTATTTATTTTATTTCTAATTGATAATGAGGCCCAATGCCTGATTATCAGGCCCAAGTTCTGAGAACGTCCAACATTTTTCTTCCTCTTCTTTTATTCTTATAAACATAGTTTAGATTTTAATAACTAAGTATGATATATGGAGGGAAACCAAAATACTACCATAAAAACCGATAATCTATGACATTGAATATTCACAGCGTTACTACAAGTTATTAAATGGGAAAACAACTGTATATGTTTAAAAAACATTACATTTTGAACTTGCTTTTAATGGCTGTTATACTTAATGGTCTATCATCATTTCATTATAAATTCAATAAGTGAGAAGCATATAATTTATTTTAATCATCTCTGAGTAGAAACTTATTACATTGGTTTAGAGCCATCCAGCCACCTGGGTGGCTCAATCAGTTTAGCATCCAACTCTTGGTTTCAGCTGAGGTTATGATCTCAGGATCCTGAGATTGAGCCTGGCATCAGGCTCTGCGCTGGGCGTGGAGACTGCTTAAGGTTCTCTCTCTCCCTCTCCCTCTGTCCCCATCTTCCTGACCCCATGCTCACACACACTTTAGCTCTTTCTCTCTCTCTCTAAAAAAAAAAGTTAAAAAAAAGTTAAAAAAAACTAAAGCTATCTTTGAGAGAGACACAGAACATTTTCTTCTCTCTGAGCAATATTGCTTAAAAATTAAATTCAAGAAGATCCCCTCAAAAGTTCCTTATGATACCATACTAATTTCTAGAGTTTGTAAAGCACAAATAGAAAATATTTTTAGAACCTGACTTGCCTGTTTTTGCTAAGTCAGTGAACTTGTTATAAAGTGCAAGTGAGAATGACCTATGCCTTTCCAAAAAGGTCTTCTATGTAGGCATTGGCCTACAGGCAGCAACAGAGAACTGAGCTTGTCTGTCTTGAGAAGTTATAAATTCATGGAAAGTAAGCAGTTCAATTGTCAGCAAAAAAATAAAACTAACTGGTAAGAATCATTGGGGAACACTGTTGTTTCTATAGAAGCGTGCATTTGAAAGAAGGAGAAATGTTTTAAAGATATTTTGAAATCTTGTGTTTTGAAATAAAGATCACTGTTCAAGAGATAATAGATTCATTGGTTATCATAGAAGTATTAGAATGTCCATTTAGAGCACAAATGCATTTCATAAACTCTATTTTATAAAATGAAATTATCTTTTTCTCTTCAGCTCCACAGTGAAAACTTATTTTCTAAATTCAAAATGACTATTACAAATTATTTAATTTTAATTTTTTTTAAGTCAGTATTGCAAAACATGAAAAAATAAAACTATGCCAGGAAACCTATATTTTCCAACACTGTCAAACAAATGAACCAAACCAAAAGAACAAGTTCCAACAATTATTTTATCCCCGGTAAGATATTTCACAAGCACACAATCATCTCTAAATGACATTTATTAATTCTACATGATGCTATAGAATATGCTATAATTATATGTCAGTCTACTTGCACGATTTTAAGCTGATAGAGATTTTAAGAGATGTATTTAATCCATAACCACATACTCAAGAATTAATATTAATAGCATGATACAATGCTCAACATTATATCATTAAATACAGGCATGGGTAAATATCTTTTCCTACAATTTTATCAACTACACTTACAGTCAAGATCTAATGTTAATCATTAGCAATCATGTCACTCTCCTTTTATTCACATGCTCTTATAACATGGCCTTTTCATAGTTATTTTGAATTATTTTTCTGATGCTTAGGAAATAACTCCAGTTATACCCAGATACATTTCATGGGTGACTGTACTTAATTAAAGACCTCTTTAATGTTAAAATTTACATCCTGAAGTATAACTCTGCTTTATTCAATAAATTGTTACATCTTTTCTATTTTATCTCTAAAATATCTCCAATTTGTTTGTCTTTCTCCCTCCACACAGCATCATTGAAATTCAGTCTCTCAGATCTCTGGCATAAAATTCTGGGGTACATTTCTCATCTATTTCCTTGACTCTAGAATATTTACTTCCCTAATTTTTCCCCAAACTTAAAATTACTTTCATAACATGTATGTATAACCATTCACTTTCTATGAAAAATCACTCAACTATGAATGATTGCATGAGAAAGTAGATTCTTACATAGACTTAAACTGTATTCCCAAATTGCCTTTCCCACCTAACTTTTAAACACGCACTTTTGAAGATGCACCTAGTTAACAATACTTTACATCAAGCCCTTTTCCTCTCCCATGTGTCTCTCATTTTATAGTCTGCATCTGAAGTTCATGGCTTCTGATTCTAGTTTGAGTAATCTTACACATGTCAGTCCTACTGTCTGAGATATAGTCAAATGAGAATAATGGTAAAACCATTTTACCCTGTTTCTAAATGTTGTAACCTATTCTGACCAGTCATTTTTTTAAAAGAGATTTACTTATTTATTTTAGAGAGAGAGTGTGCGAGTGAGGGGAGGGGCAGAGGGAGAGAGAGAATCTCAAGCAGACTCCCTGCTGAGCACAGAGCCTGACATAGGACTCGAACCCACTTCACGACCCCAGCTGAAATCAAGAGTTGGATACTCAACCGACTGAGCCACCCAGGCACCCCTATTCTGACCAGTTATTCACTACAGTCTTCCTATTCCCCCTATGGCAGTACTAGTAGACTATACCTCTTGTAATTAGGTATGGTCATGTCATGAGTTCTGGCCATGGGAATGTGGACAGAAGCATAGTTTCCAATTTTCCAACCCAACAAATGTAATTTGACTTACAGGCCTGCATGCTCACTGTTGATCTCCCTGCAGAGATGTAGAGTGCCAGTGAGGGGCTCTGTGATCCTAGGCAATGGCAGCCCCATTGGATGAACCACGAATAGACTTTGCAGTGATTGCCTAAAACAAAGTCCCCTATGAACAGGTATAAACCTAACATGAATGCATAAATCTTTATTGTGGTGAGGCACTGAGATTTTTGTTACATCAGTTAGACTGCCCTGAACTAAAAAAATGCCGAGCACCATATTTAGTAGATATTGCTGCTAAAGACACTACTAAACACATATGTTTCATTATTCCTCTGCATGAACTCATGAATACTGCTGAAACAAACTCAAGTAAAAATAGAACACAGAAGCCCATTTTCTCACTTACGCTCTATCTGGATTTCTTTTTTTTTTTTCTTTCTTTCTTTCTTTTTTTTTTTTTTTTTTTTTTTTTTTTTTTTTTTTTTTTTTTTTTTTTTTTTTGTTTATTTGACAGAGAGACAGCCAGCGAGAGAGGGAACTCAAGCAGGGGGAGTGGGAGAGGAAGAGGCAGGCTCCAAGTGGAGGAGCCTGATGTGGGGCTCGATCCCATAACGCCGGGATCACGCCCTGAGCTGAAGGCAGACGCTTAACGACTGCACCACCCAGGCGCCCCTCTATCTGGATTTCTATCCATACCTATATATTTTTATGATAACCATCATTTTCTTAAAGGCCAAGATAGGCTTCTATTTTAGTATATGCAAACTTTCTTATAGTTAATATACCCTTTTGTTATACAATTTAAAATCATATATTGATTTTATGTCTTTACTTGAACTCTTTATCATTTACATAGAAAGACTTTATAGCCAGAGTTTATATGGGTGTAGATTTGACCTCACAATCTTCTCCCTTAACTTTGCAGTGCCTCAAATTCATCAACTTCAATACTTCAATATGATTTCTTCAACAACCATAGATTTGATGAGGATTACTAGTACGTGTAAGAAGATATATAAAGAATGGTCACTATTATTGAAATTAGTTACCAAAGTGTGACAACTTCCTTTATTTTAACTACATAACCAAGTGGCTATTCCCAGATGAGGATATGAGCAAGAGAAAGACTGCTTCAATATGATAATAAACACTTCAGTTTTGTCATACTCATGGTGAAATATTAATAATACAGATGTATCACTAAACCCCAACTTGTACTAAACACTGTATTGATTAATTTAAAAGAATGATTATGTTTCAAAATAAAGCTTCAACCACCTGTAAGCTGTTTTATGTCTGTCATGGAATCATTCTGATTTCAATTTCCTCATCTAATAAGTACTTACATTGATACTCATAATTTGGAGCAACAGCTTTCAGATTACATGAAGTAATTTTATTTGGAACACATAATGCTGTGCCTGGCACACACCAAGCATTCAGCAAATGTAAGTTCCCTCCTCATCCTCATCCTTTGGCTCGACTGTGCAGGTCTCCTTTCCCAGGTAGTGCCCACTTTTTCCATATTCTCTATTTAATTTTTATCTCACAGCAGAATTCAAATTCTCCAAATACCATCTTTCCAACTAGTGTCACAGAACAAAGTTAGTCTATAAACATCTCCNCTCTCTCGCTGGCTGTCTCTATCTCTGTCAAATAAATAAATAAAATCTTTTAAAAAAAAAAAAAAGAACAAAGTTAGTCTATAAACATCTATTTATATAACAGGAGCTTATTTAATAATGACTAAATGTATTAGTCTTTTATGTTAGTGTATGGAAGTTCTTGCTACTTACTAGCATAAAATTGTCTTTAAAGCCATGTTATTTATTCCATAAATAAAAAAAAACTAATAGCTATACAGCATTTTCTAAGTGCAAGGCACTGTTCTAATTACTTTACATATATTGACATATTTAATTATACCCCAAATCCTATGAGATCAGCAAAGGGATCTCAGTTCCTCTGAAGAGCAAGTTTGAATTTCAGTTTTCAACAGCCTTTTTTTTTTCTTTTTTTCCCTTAAGACCCTGGTTAAACATTCTGACTGTATGGAGTAATGATTAGCATAATTTAAAAACATCATTTTAAATATATCAATGAGATGGCCTGAAAGTAAGGATACACCATGCCCCCAAATGAAACCAAATTGGCAATACTAGAAGACAAACACATGTGCTAAATATAATTCTCAGCCTGAGGATTTTCACTGAAACTTGGATATATTAAGCTTCTGTTGATTGACTGAATTGGGAAAGGAGAATAAAATCTAGGGATGTAAAAGCTGGGGAACCTAGTAGGACAATAGTACATAAAACTGAGATTCTGGGGGAAACATATTTAAGGTAAGAATGAATGAGAGATTAATCCACATACATTAGAAGAAAACACAAAGACAATCTACCTCTCTCTCCTTGACACTGAGTAAAGGAAAACATCTATTATCTATCTATCATCGCTCTATCTACCTATCTATCATCTATCCCCTTTAGAATCATATCCCCATGAAGCCCTTCACCCCCATTATTGCAGTAAATTCCTAAAAAACATGAGATTCAAAACAAAGCAAGAATGCCCATCATTTCAAGTAATCACTGCAATATGGTATGAAAAGAAAAATATAAAGCATCCAAATTGGAAAAGAAAAAGTAAACAAACTTATTTACAGAAAACATGATTATGTACTTAGAAAATCTTAAGTAATCAACAAAACAGCAATTAGATCTAATAAATCAATAGAGTAAGATTGCAAGATAACCAGTCAACATACTAAAATCAATTACATTTCAATATGCTAGCAGCAAATACTTTAAAAAGGAAATCTATTAAGTGAAATAATTTACACTAGCATAAAAATAAAGGTTTAGACATAATTTAACAAAGGATGTTATGATTATACTTAGAGTCAAGTTTTGGTATCAGCAGTGTTATTGTTATTATTTTGATATTTTTTCTCTTTAATTTTCAGTATATCTGTTATTCCTATTAAATGAAAAGAGACATTATGACATATAGAAAACTTCATCCATTTATTAGTAGACTATAATGCAAGGCTGATTGCTTCTCAACATTTAGATATGAACTCAGATGTTACTTCCTATTATTTGAAGGTTTCCATGGCTACCAAATTCGCTGGAAGTTCCCAACTCTTCCACACAAACACAACATACACACAAGCATCCTAGTAACTCTCTCTGGAGCTTGTTACATTAATGGCCCGGATTACACAATACCCGATAACCATGCCCTTGTGTAGCACCTTCCCATATTGACTCTGAGCTTCATCATATGACTTGCGTAAGCCAATGAGACATCAGCAAAGGACACGAGGAGAGATTTTATAAGCACTGCACACTGGGGTTTGTCCCCTTTTTGCATTGTGACCACCATGTAAAGAAAAACTGACAATCTTATTGGGGAGGCCCTTTCAAAAGCCATCAGTAACTTCTCGGCATATGAATGAAGCGATCTTGAACTTTCAGCCTCAGTCAAGCTACCACCTGAGTATAGTTGCATAAATGACCACAGACGAGACAAAATGAACAACCCAGCCCAAATTATTAATCCAGCAAATCATGAGCAAGAAATAACAGTACTTTTAATCTCCTAAGATTTAAATTGGTTTGATGTATAATAATATATAACTGATATACAGTACGTAGTTTTTAAAATTTTCTTCATGAAAGCAATTAATATCTTTAAATGCCAAGTTAATTAATGTATTTAGGTATATATTTACTTTACTCTGTTTATTGCCTGAGATTTCTCAGTATAATACAAGCTTTATAAAATGAGAAGACTTATCTATCTGGTTCACTATTGTATTCCCATGGCCTAGAATATTTAGTGTATGTCATAGATGTAGATATTTAAGCAATATTTTAACTTACTTTTAATAAATATAACTGCCTTTATTTCAAAGGATTCCTGGCAATTTTTTCCATAGAACAGAGCTTCCACTGACATATTCTATTGCTCAACTCCATTGAGTATTGGAAATATAGAACAGGCATGATGTCCAACAACTTTTATAACAAGTTACAAAAAATAATGAATTTAACTTGAAGACACTAAATATAACAATATATATCACATACATGATATGTCATAAAGCATATATGTATATTATATAACAATAATAATAATATAATATGCAAATAACATAAGAAAAGTCAACAAGTAACATGCTACCAAAAAATATTTTAAAAGGCTTTAATTCATTTATGTTGGATTAAGATGGAGGAGAAATAGTATATTTCTCTTGCTGAATTCTGCAGCTGAATCTATGATTCAGCTCTATATCCCAGGATTATCAAAAGTTGTTATAAGGGTCTTTGTGAAGTCTCAGTAAGTATCACCATTTTAAATTACCTGAGTTTTGATTAAGTTGAGAAATAAGACTGAGTAAGTTGTAGCAGGTGGAGGCCAAATTATCAGTTTACTGATAAAGGCTATATTTGAAGATTTAACTTTTATGTGAACAAAGATTTGTTTTATACAACTAAGTTGCATGTTTATTTATATTATGTACTCAGGACAAGCAGAAACACACAAACACACACTTATACATCATATAGTCATTTTGCCAAGATTTATGGTTTGAATAACAGAAGAGAACCCCTGCTCCCAGTAGTTAGTTATTCCCAACAGGAAAAATGAAGAAAATGAGCAAAGAAAGTTCAATTTACCTCCTTAAATAGGGAATCAGATGACACTCAAAATACTCTGGATGAAAAGGGACAGAGAGAGGGAAGTCATCTCAAACTATTTGATATCCCTTTGTATGGAATGAAAAATCAGGAATAAAGAGACAAGATCCCCTTACATTACTCGGTTATTTCCCTTTGAAGATAGATCTAGTTTATTGTCAAGTAGGATTGGAGCAATGCCATCTATCTACAGGACAATTTTGCTTCTACCTTTATAAAGTCAAACAGTGCATTAACTGAACTAAATCTAGGGCCTCTTTGTGCCTAAGACTGAAAATTCACTCATTTGTTCATTATGCAATACAAACCCTCTCCTTTCATCAAATTTTTAGGGAGAAATTAAATATCACCTACCAAATGCCACTGCAAATTCAAATCCAATGATGTTAATTTTCAAATAAAGTATTTGACCCTTGTCAGTTATATTCTAAATAAATTGCATTTTAAAATTCATCCTTACCTATTCTCTTCTTTCCTTTGGATCTGAGTCAGAGGAGTGGTTGATGCAAGAGCAGAGTGGGGTCTCTTAGCAGTGACAGAGAGAGAGCTCTCTTACAAGAATAGCAATCATTTCTCAGGATCTCAGCAAAAGTGCTCTCCCAATACAAAATCCCTAGTGAGTCTCACATTTGACTGTAATGAGTTACTTAGACACATGGAATTATTAACACCTACACCTCCACACTCACATTGAGGAAACAGAACAGTCTCCAGGTTCTAGGGCAGGTATCTCAGGGGAAATTATTTTTCTCAGTATCCAGTTCTAACCTTAATTGTCGTTTTACCAGGATGCTTTTTATTTGTCCAGAATGCATGACCTAACCTGTGTACTTAAACTTAATTAGGAGAAATCTCAGAAAATTTTGTCATTGTGCATTTACCAGAACTTGAGAAGGGGAGTGGGGTGGAAGGAAAGAGTATCTGTCTATGTTACACATCGTTTTCTAAGGAAATGACATTTGGTATACTATCGCTTCCTTCAAAATTTTGGAATTTGAAATGCTGGAGGCTCCAGTCACTCATCCTGTGTATTAAAATCTTTATATGTTCTTTTTAAGCTCTTCAGTGTTTGCATTTTAATGTTGCTTTTCTGGTGAGTGCTGCCTGGTGACTATGGCCATCATATTTTGTGTGCAAACACTTCTAGTCCTGTGTCACAGTTTCTTCATAAGTATTTTAGAATTTTACATATGCAAAGGGCAATTTATGAGAGAGCTTGTTTCCCTAGAGCTTTGCCAGTAGAGTGTGTCATCACAAATTGAATTTTTAAACAAAATAATTGATTAGACACACAATCAGTTTAAAGTTTTATTTCTTTAATGTGTAAAGTTCAATATCGTTTTATATATTGAAGGGCCTTTTGTGTTTCTATTTTTTGTGATGTATCTATGTTCAATTATTATCAGATTTTTCTTTTCAAATTTTAGAAGCACTTTAGATTGTAACTCTTAGCCCTGTATGATTTAAATTGAAAATACGTTTTCCTCTGTTTTTAATTTACTTTGTTATTGTTATTANTTCTAGTTTTTGTTCAATTATTATCAGATTTTTCTTTTCAAATTTTAGAAGCACTTTAGATTGTATCTCTTAGCCCTGTATGATTTAAATTGAAAATACGTTTTCCTCTGTTTTTAATTTACTTTGTTATTGTTATTATTATTACTACTGCCAAAAGGGGTTTTAAAAATATATTTATTAGGATATCATTTACATGGAATTAAATTAACTCTTTTTAGTGTAAAATTCTGTAGATTTTGATAAACTCATACAGACATATAACCACTACCGTCACCAAGGTAGAGAAGAGTTTCATCACCCCTTGCATGGGCAGTTCAAGGTCTCACCCAATGTCAGGTAGGACTTCACAAGGGAGCTATTGTTATATGATTCCAAAGTTACCAAGGTCAAAATAACCTCTCTACATTTTAAGATCTGGTAATGAATTCCACATTCTGGCCTGTCAAAGTCTCACCAAATTTTATTATTTTCCACAAATATCACTTCTTTTTCTCTTTGCTGCTCATGTTCTCAGCCCATGCACTAGAATATAGGTTTTTGTGCTCTTGTTTTGGTTTTTGGTTTTTTGGGGGGATATCACCTTTCAACAGTCTTGATACCCACTGGTTCATGAACGGTAACCATCATGTCTCCAGTTACATTTTATTCCTTGGAATCCCTCTGAAATCTACCACAACTATGACCTTTGTGGAGATAAAGGGGTAAGTAAAATATATTTTACTCTTGCGTGTCTTTTCTTCACGTTTCACATGCACATTCTCTCCAATATGGACTTGTCAGCCCTTCACACATGAACATAATAACTCTAAAAGGAGAGTCTGCAAAACACTTTCCTTCAGGTGAGGTGGTATTTGAGTGACTGGCTTTTTAAGGATCTGGCCAAGCAAGAAGTTGATTCATGTATCTAGTGGATTTACTTAGGGCTCTTGAAACCAATTCCATGAATTGTTAGCTTTTTCCCCTTCATTCCGAAAAGTTTTGTCTTCTAGAACTATTCATAGCTGGCAGTGGGCCCACTTACCTAGTGTTGTGAGATGAAAGTGCCAGCCAGAAGTCAAGTAGTCATAGCAAAGTGCTCAGTGACAACTGACATTAGAAATATATAAGTACATATACATTTTTTACATATATGTAAATATTTAAGTACAGATATATTTTTTATATACAGCTTGAATTGTCAGAATCCAGAATTAATCTGTTGAAAATTATAATAAAAGTATCAGGGGGTCAAGAAAATAGCATTTTATTTTTCTAGATTTATGGTACTTATGGGTTCTGTTACATTTTCAAATGTAATTTTTGGTGATTTGTTTCTCATTACAAATTAATTATTTCCCACTGCAATTAAGTTTGTATTTTAAATGTCAGATTCATGTTCTTATAGGAC
>NC_048218.1:31866774-31869262 GCF_002007445.2 Ailuropoda melanoleuca
CTTTATTCACTATGACTTATATGAGTTCTCCAACATATTAATTAATATTAACTTAGTTCTACGTTTGAGGAAACTGGGGATCAGAATCCTTAAGTAACATGATCCAAGTCCTTACACTATTAAGCATGAGAGGGTTTGCTTGAATCTAGGCTGACTGACCCCAGAGTCTGAGTGCTTTGGTGCCTTGTCCCTAAATTATATATTCTGATAATTCCATTCTATTACTCTATTCTATTCTTTCTATTCTATAGAATCTACTCTATTAAAATCTATTCTATAATAAATTAACTAATATGTAAATACAACAGAGAGGATTTTTTGTCTATATTCCAACCAGAGAAAAGTAAACCATTTAAAATAGATTGATATCACCTTGATGACTTGAAAGGAAAATTGAAAAATTGCTTTTCATTTTGATCACCTTAGATACTCTAGTTTTCTCCTAATATGTTATTTTCTAAGTTGCATGAGGTACTTGGCATTTATATATTAAAATATTAAATATAACTATTTACTCTAAAATTAATAGATTGTATGGACTGTTTGATTTTAAGCAGTTGTTAATTGCGTGTTTGAATATGTTTATAAATTTGCCATATATGCAAGATTTGCTTCACTGTTTAATGGAATTGTTTAGCAGATCTTAATTTAAATCATTCTATTATCCCATTTGAATACTGCAAACAGTTTTTAGAAATCTTCTGAATCATTTTGAAAGGAAGTAACTGCATAGTTGATTTTAGTTGAATATTCCGACATACTCATATTTAAAACATTTGGATAACAACTCCCTTGCCAGTTATTGAAGCAAAGGATGTTATATAGACTAAAATTATCTATTAAAAATGTCGAACTTAGTGCATCACTTTTAATATACTAATGACAGATACAAAGTTTTTTTTTTAAATATAGGAAGTGTGGGTAAGGAAAATACTATAAATCAGGAGAGCACAGTGATAACAGAAGTGCACAGTGATAACAGAAGTGCACATTTAGAATGTTGATGAAATTGGAATGTGTCTTGGGATATATAGTGAATATTCATTCACCCAAGAAAAACTCATCTAATCTCCATCTAATAATTCAGCATTCTAATTACATGGCTAGATTTGAATTAATATGTTTACCAAGGATATGCATTTTAATTTTACTTAACCCCATCATAATTTGATCCAAAATATGAATGATTTTATTCTTCTGCAGAATACTTGGCCCTTTTTGCATTTACACAAATGAAGGCTTAGGTGTTGGAAATTGACTTTGGGTTTTATATAAAGTCTGGTCTCTTTGCATTGATGTTAAATCCTTATATATTAATAATGGAGAGATATTTTTGATATATTGTAGAAAGGAGAACTGAAACATTAGTATTACTATTTAATGGAAGCTTTTTATTCTCTCATAATTCCTAGAAAACTGTACTTTTTTTGTGATATATTTAATTCTGTGGATAAAAATAAGTGCTTTGGGTAAGATTACCCAAATTTACTTGAGAAGTAAATTAAAGAAAAATTTAATAGGAACTAAGTAAAGAAAGGAGAAATAAAATAACTCTGTAACAAGGAAATTATTTTTTTCAATTCATATTAGATCTTCCAGACCTAGTGTTACATTTGAAGGTAATCATTAAAAATACAAAATATTTTTGTATTTGTGACTTGTTGATGGGACTTTATTAACTTTGATTTCATTCAACTTCACTTAAAATTGAACAATTTTTTTACTCATATTCAATTCTTCTATCACAAGAAAGACAAACACCCCCAAATATTTTGTTCACCTTATGGCTAGTTTAGTTAGCCTTTATCCCTTCAGAAACAAGCAAGCAATATCCTGGGTCTATGCCCTTATTAATCCAAAATCATTGGTTTCCTCCTCTGTAATTAAACTGTTTCCTAACCTTGGACAGATAACATTATTTTTTATTTTGAAAGTAGAGTGAGAATACATTTTTTCCCAATCTAGCCTCAAAAATCTGTTTTATAATTGAGAAAGCCTGCCACTCATTGATAGTTAACACTGATATTTCCCAGACCTTAATGCTCTTATCTGAATTATAATAAAAGTATTATTTTTATAAGTTCTTTTATTTAATGAATTGTTACATTGACAAAACATCTTGTAAGCCACAAACTTTATGCAACTAAGCTATTACTTTAATGCAATTTAATGAGTCTAAATTTCCCAAGTGAATGAAAAAATAGAGAAATACATAAAAAAATATATGGGATGATCAAAGAAAGCAAAGAATAAAATTCTATCACAAACCTAGCAGCATGTAGGTAATCAAAATAAAGGATATTTGAATATAGTCACATTACCATTATAGATACTGTAAAGTCAGGCAACATTTTTCATTTGCAATTTATCATCTAAAGGATACTGTATTTCTTCCTTGAGATTAAATTTTAAAACTTCCACCTACATTGGGGCGCCTGGGTGGCACAGCGGTTGGGCGTCTGCCTTCGGCTCAGGGCGTGATCCCGGC